>NW_008690647.1:66666-95849 GCF_000695815.1 Acanthisitta chloris | reverse complement strand
GAAAGAGCAAAAGCCCTAGAAAGAGAAGGTGAGGCAAAACCTATGGAACATAAGGGTGAGCATGGGCAAGTCAAAGAAAAGTAATAACATTTAAAAATGCACATTTGTAGAAAATACAGCCAGGGGGGAAAGGGAGAGAAGGAAAAGAATGAAAAGGAAAATGGGAAAAGGGGGGAAATAAAAGGGGGAAGGGGGGGAAAAAGGGGAAAGGGGAAAAAAGGGGAAGGGGGGGAAAAGGGGAAAGGGGGAAAAGGGGAAAAGGGAGAAAAAGGGCAAAGGGGGGAAAAGGGCAAAGGGGGAAAAAGAATAAAAACCAGCAGATGCAAACCCTAAAAGTAAAAAAGGCACAGTAGGAGTCAAGATAGCAAACACAGGGAGAGAGTTTAAGGTAATGCACAGGTCCTGCAGCAGTTCCAAGAAGGCAGAATTGACAGAATAGGAACTTGGAAACACTGAGATTTAATAAATGGGATAGATCTAATCTGAGGTTTGGAAGTGGAACAGAAAAAATGAGAGACTAAAGAAGGGTCACTTAAAAATTGCAGCTAGATGTGGCTGTGATAATCATGGAGCCAGAGAGGAATTGTGGAAGAGAGTAGAACCACAGAACTTTCAAATCTCTAACTGAAAATGCAGAAAGAATAAAAACAGGAAAAAAGTTCATCCCTAACATTTTGGACTTCTTTTTGCAGCAGTAATAAACAAAGGTAATGAGATTCATGAACATTGGGATGATAAAATCATCTTACCAGTAAGTCCAGACTCACATTAAATTATGTAAGTGGTGAAGGACCCATTTCCATGTCAGATTTTTTTAATGTGTATATCCAGACATTTCTCTCTCACTCAGTTTTCACACATATAAGAACCATTACACCATTTCCCACAGTTCCCATATAAATTCTACAGCAGCAGACATAATAATCTGAAAACAGAGTTTTAACTATATCAAGTTTTAAGTACCCCCTGTTCACATGTAACTGATCACTGGAAGAGAAGCTTCTGGTTACTTTCTATTCACTTAATATTGGATGAGATTTTCAACATCTGGATCTCAACAGATGCATAACTCCTTAGTTACACATGGAAAAAAGTATCTCCCCATCAAAACAGAGCTCTCTTTGACAGAAAGAAGCTGAATCCTAGTCTCTTGGGTTGGTTTCTTTTTTTCAAATTCCACATAGGTAAGGCAGATTTCAACAAGCTTGTATAACATTTTGAGTAACCTCCATTTGGATTTCCATTCTGTATTGATCACTGTATACAGATAGAAACCAGGCACTGTGTAATGAGAGGTATCTGGAGAAGGCAGGAGTTATGTTTTGAAGTATTTTCTACTCTGTCTGTTTTCAAGAATAGTTGAGTGAATTGATTATACCAAGTTGTTGAGGCAAGCAGAAAAATACAGAGTAAGAAAAAAAGTGACCTGTAAATAATCTATTACACAAGAAGCTTCTGAAGAAAGAGGCTTTACAGTTCGATATTTGTCAAAACCCACTGTGCAAAGATTATTAAAGCACATCATCCTAAAATCTTTGTGTGACTAACAAAGTGGAGTGTTCATGAATGTTAATATTATTCCCAAATCCTAAAAATACTGTGTGAAGGGTATATTTTAAGTCATAAATAATGCTGAAACTTGGAAGAAGACACCAATGAAGATGTAGAGCAGGAGAAACACTGGTCAGTAGACATCTGTTTGTTTTGATTCGTAAGAGTGGTGAGGTGGAGGGATGGATGGGTAGAAGGTGAAAACTCCCTGTAGATAAGCAAGATCTTCTTCAGGTGTCTATGTTTGAAGTATTATTCAGATCCCAGCTTCACAGAGCTCAGCAAGGGAATTTGCTGATAAATAAAGCAACTCAAGCTTTTCTTACCAAGGTGCATATAGAATGAAACTAGTGAAAGCCTTTCTCTAAAGTCCATGAAAAACAAACAGCTGCTTTAAAGCTAATGATGTAAAAACACCAAAAATTTATATTCCTTTTTACTTTATCCAAACTGATGACAGCTGTGAAATAATAATCTAACTTGTAATCATGCAGTCTCTGGTGCAGTGGCAACTGCCAACAGCACTGCAGATGCCTCTACATTTTACCGGTTCTTGAGGAGCTTGGTGACAAACTGCAGAGGGCAAAGCAATGGGTAGAAACTCGTGTTCCTACCAGATACAGCTATCCAAGTTCAACTGAGGTTCCCATCTCAAACCAAAAGTCTAAGTCCATTCCTTAGGAGAGTATCATTCCAAATAATTTATCAGGACCCAGAATCACAAGACCTCATCCCTGGGGAATTAACTACTAGGATCAATGACCAATAAGAAATAATTCTATAACAATTCCTGTAGTTCACACTATCAGAAGTTGCACATATGCTTACAAGAACATATTATTCCTGATTTTGGCTATCTCATACACTTCTTTACAAAATAATCAACAAGTGAAAAGGTCAGTTTCTATACCAGCAAGCCATGTGTCGTGGTTTAACCTCAGCCAGCAGCCAAGAACCACATTCTTATGGAACGAATTTATTCTCCATTATTGACTGAAAGTAAAGCTCACAGCTAAAATAAAGATACCACACAGAAATCTTTTGGTGTTTAATACATGATAAGCACTTGAGAGATTTACATAAACTGTGTCACATTTTTAACTTCTTCACTATTTCAGTGTCGTTTAGAGTAATTTGCAGTTGGTGGTTCACAGAGCAGAAATATTCATAGTGGCTGTGTGGTACAGAACAGTTCCTACTGTGTGATTTCCCTAGAAATAATATTTTTTCATCTGTCTCATGTAAGCATGACAATGCAGCAAAGCATAGTGGCATACTTCCAACATGGTCTATTCCCAAAAGTAAATCAATATTCTTTGGATGATGTTCCCTAGAGACAGATAGGCAATACATTTGTTAGAAGTACATTAACAACAGCTTTTCAAGGAATAGGAAAAAGGGTCTTAGACATTAGCAAAGTATATATACCCAAATATAAGTATATTATGAAAGAATAAAAAAAAAACCCAAGAAAACAGCAGTAGAAGTGGCATGTGCAACTTTAAAAAAATCAACCGTTTTAAAAGAATATGTAGGAGATTGTTGAGCTGCTGCTAGACAGAGACCCACTACAAGAAAGCAGCATCAAAATGTCAAAGTCCAGGCTTTGTGACAGAAACAACAAATGACTTCACAAATATAAAGGTGCCCTCTACTCAGGAAAACCAAGATAAGAAAGATATATGGAAGTATGAGGGGAAAAAACAAGGAGCAGAAAATATTTACTTGCTTGAAACATAGCCAAAAGTCCACTAATAAAGGATAAAACAAGCTAAGAGGTAGCATCAAAATGTCAAAGTCCAGGCTTTGTGACAGAAACAACAAATGACTTCACAAATATAAAGGTGCCCTCTACTCAGGAAAACCAAGATAAGAAAGATATATGGAAGTATGAGGGGAAAAAACAAGGAGCAGAAAATATTTACTTGCTTGAAACATAGCCAAAAGTCCACTAATAAAGGATAAAACAAGCTAAGAGGTAAAAGAAATCTAGTGCAGCAGGATTTTTAAAGCAAAACCTTAAATGATCAGAACAATGTGTTAGGCTGAAACTTATCAGCAAGATCAACATTTTAGCAGAGTATTGAACTAAGAAAAGCAATGGAAAATGGCATGATCATTAAAACAGCACAGGAAAATCATTTTGGAGAACTGTTTTTGCATTCAGGACTCCTGGATCCCTATTTTAAGAAGGAAAGTGCCATCTCCCCATTGTAACCCCTCACACACAGCACACAAGGCTGAGTTTTGAGGAAGGAGCTGCTGCTGAGAGAAAAGAGCCAAAGGAAACTGAAGGTAAAAGAATTGGTAAGGACTTCCCCGAACATACAAGAAAACCTGTTAACTATCTTTTATCTGAAAGAAGTCCTTTTTTAAAAAAATATGCAGATAAAACTGGTGTTGCTTATGAACTGAAAGCAAATAAAGAGAAAACAAAGTATTTAGCAGGTATTTTTATTATAAGCTTCTGCACACACTATAATTAAAATTAGAAGGAAAATAAATTAATACTTAATATTATTCCTAAGCAACACATGTATTTGGCTTAATTAAAAACAGAAAAATTATCCTTTCAGTTAATAACCAGAAGAACACTTTGTATGAAGGATTTTCTTGAACAACTCTTCAAGCATTAATTGATATACTGTGGCTTACTGCTGTAATTGGCAGTTTCAAGAATTACTTCTGTGACTCCTGAGAGTGGTCCATTGGAGGTCGTCCAAGACTAGCATCTGTCCACAGCACTGAAAAAACTGAACTTCTCTGACTACTTCTGTCAGATATTTCACCATATTTCACACAGAAGAGGGAAAATCCCACTGATATTGCCAAGCACTTCTCCATGGTATTATTCTGAACTCAGCAAAGCAACAAAGAATTCTGTTGTGTGAGTGTTCCCAAACCCACACTCCCATCCTTGTCGTTTAATTCCAAATTAACCATATAAAATAGAATGAATTCAGAATTCAGATACCAACTGGAGTAGCTGTTTTACATGTAAAATGCTAAAGGCGAAAAAGGAGCTGGAAAAAGGTTTTGTTGATATGTTTTGTTGCAATCAGCATTTAATTGTGCCAACCTTGAGCAAAGTAAACTACTTGATTGAAAGATTATTCTCAAACTTTATATTTTAAGTGCAACTACATGTGCTTCAGGGGTGGCTACAATGCAGAAACAAGGGAGAGTTTCCATAATGCCTGTAAAAATTTCTAAGCAAAGTACTCTCCAGCCAGACACAAAGTACAACGCCAATTAGAAGCGTGTGGATAGGTCTAGCAGCACTGAGAATGGCATTAGGACAAGAAAAAGTTTACATCACTTAAGAAAAATAATTCAGAGTTGTGCTGAGTCTACCAAAGTTTTTGTCCTTGGTGTTTTCTGGTTGAAGAGCAGCATCAGTTGCCTGTATCATCTGCATATCAGGACAGTAACACACAACAGCAGAGATTCAAGTCTAAAAGGGAGATCTACTCAGTTTGATTTGGGACAAACTTAAGAACCTTGGCTTAAGGTCAATCAAAAGCATAACTTGAAGCTCAAGATGACAGATATATCAAAGCCTCAAGGGATACCACAAGGGAAAAAAGATCATTTAATGAAAGCTCAGTTACTATAATCCAGAACTGATTTGTTCACTATCACTCTGAGCACTTAATGAAGTAAACTTTCATCCCCCCAAATCACCTGTCACAACTCTCAGCAATCCAGGCCTTTATCATGCTGTCTATAAATTCCTCAGTAACACATGAGATTTCTTACCACTCTCTTAAAAATATACAAAATTATAACCTCTCTAATGAGTCTTAAAATGTAGGGATTGATTCCTTTCAATGCCTTTCAAAATGTGATTTTACCCAACTCACATTTAAGCTCATTGAAAGGAACTAAACTGCAAGTCTGCCAGTTATTGATAGTGTCTTAATAGTTTCAAAAGCATCATACATTTAAAATGAAAAATCCTGTTATATGACACTTGGAAAGGCACTTTTACTGAAACAAATGGCTGCTTTAAGAAAGTTGCAATGAAGGATTCAGGGAACTACTTCCAGCTCCCTATCAGAAGTTTGAATTAGCTTCCAGCTGGGAGAGTGAGACCATCTGATAGCAAACATCTACTTTGTGCCATGAGGAGGAGGAATTGGCTCTAACTATATTCCTGCAGGAAGCTTCTGGTGAATCCAGCAAGTGAGTTTGCATCAAGAAATATCACTCAGGAAAATTACAATAGCGAATCTAGAAAAACAACAACTAGTATGAAAACAAAAAAATTTGTGTGCAAACAAATAAACAGTTATTTGTTTATTTATTTATTAAACAGTCTAGAGTGAAAACAGAATTCTTTCATTAGGCCAGTGAGTGATTTTGGAATAATTAAAGTTATTAGGCATGCAGTTCTAATTCAGGTTTGAAGAGAAAGCAGAAGATATCCGAGCTATGTGCGGGTCAAATTCTGCATTTTACATGTATAGAGAGTATGCATAAATACCCACATTCAGCAGTAAATACTACTGTCTCCAAGAAACACAAACCAATGATGCAAGTCTATTACAAAAATGTTAAATTGCTCTTATTCCTGTTTTCTGTCGTGATCTGCAAGTGCACTTATGTTCCCCTCCTTGCATTACAAACTGTTCAGCTGGAACTTCCCTATGGCTGTTTTTCAAGTGCCACACACCCCCATGGATTTCAAAGGCATTCTGCATTTCCACCCCTCACGGCATTAGATGAGTATCATAGACCCTTAATGTCAAGCCATATATTGTATTTTTTCCACAATATGCTGATTACTAATACATCTTTCCCATTTAGAAGCACACATTCCCTCCAACATACTTACATAACCAGTTATCTCATCAATATTAAAGTAATTAAACCTCACTGTGATCTGTTCTTCCTACAGACTTCCTTATGTATTATCTTCTCCCTCTGGCTTACATGTCACGATCTCTTTTATCTAACTTCCTGGAACTGTATATTCCACAAATCCTTTTATTCCATTAACTTCTCTCACTCTATTTTCTTGTTGCAATCGTCTGAAGTAAGTGTTCTCCTCTCAGTCATTTAAAATATGATCCTTTTCTCTGCTTTATTTCTTTTTCATTTAAAGGAACGACGTAGTAATCACTGGGATTTTTATTTACATTGGCTTTGACATAAATACTTTGTTGCCTTTTGTTCATCTTGCTTTGCCTTCTGGAGCTTAGCAGTCTCTTTCTCTCCTATAACATTTCAGCATTTTAGTGTGGAACCACAGATGAAGACTATTCCATATTTATTTATTTCAGCCCACCCCACCATTTTTAGTGCACCTTCAAGGTTTCTCAGAGATGGATCGAATGAAAGGAAGCAGTGATGGGAAAGAGAAACCTACCTCCACGCACTCTTTGCACCAATTTCTCTAGTAACTTCTCAAGTTTATTTCTAATAGTCTTTCACATGGAAACTCAGATTCTAGGGCTTATGTTCCGTGCGATGCTGTTGAATGACAAATAATCTGTGAAGGCAAAGTGCTTTCATTCCCAGTAAATATTTTCCATCTAACAAAAACAACTGTCCTCTAGTTCTGTGTGTAGGTGCACTGCTCATTGCTTTGAATACAGATGTTCCTTCATTTTTAGAGGTATCTGTGAGTTTACAAATAGTGAAACGAATATCTAAAAAAAAAAAAAAAAGAAAAGAAGAATAATGAGGAAAAAAATGAGATTGTCTAAAGTGATTCTTATTCCTATATTGTGTAAGATTTGTGGGGCATGTCTCGGGGTTCATGTGAAAAACCTGTGAGAAAACTGAATCAAAATTAGGGGCAATCATCTGTCCCTCAAATTTATGAACTGAAATTTTAAATTGGCTGCAAAAAGCAGCGAAGAGAATGAACTAGAACATGAAGCTAAGCCACAGCAGGCCAAAGACAAAGAATACAACCACAACTTAATGGTAGATAAAGTTTCCTGAGATATTTTTCCCATCAAACCTGAATTGCATTTTAAAATTATGTTGCTAGAACTCTTTAGTCAGAAAACTTTCTGCCGACTTCTCATATTCTTAAGAGAAAAGGAGTAGGCTGTTTATTTCTGCATAGACAGGAGACATCAATAAAAGCACGTTATCTAGTTTTGTCATTGGAAAGCTATGCAGAACATTTCAGATTTGCAGGAGAAGTACATACACCCTGTTCAAGGAAGTCCTTTGTATCTTAGTTTTAATGAATTGATAAGGCTGGAAATTAAAAGCAATAACCCTTCAAAATGTTTCCACTTCCTATCATTTACACCATGCAGTAACACTCTCATTTGTAACAGCCTTGACAGGTTCAGTGTTTCAAAGTACCTGACCTTCATCTACTTCCCTATGGAGCTTGGAGTCTTCAGATACTCTGTTACTCTTTCAGAAAGTATGAAGGTTCTGACCTTGAATGTTTTAACAAAATCCAAAACAACAAACACTTGAATCATACTCTGGCTGCCAATCATTTCCTCCCATCTACCACCCAGCTGAGCACTTTATTGTTGAAATTATAACCCGAAGGCCTTTTAAATATACAGCAGTGTGTAAATGCTTGCTAAGTAGGGGGATATAACATTCTGGGGAATTAAGGTAGCTAACAATAATAAGTTAAACAAACAATGTTCAATCATTGTTGTCCCTTGTGTTCATAAGTTATAGGGCAGATATAGTCATTAGTGCAGCACAGCACAGGGAATTCTCAGCTAATAAAAATTCACAAAGGCCTTAGGTGAAGTTTGTAGAAACATGACTGAATTTGCACTGATGCCCCAGCTGAAGGTGATGTTGGTTTGGTAAGGGCCTGCTAATACATCCCTGAAAAACTAACTTAAATGTAGAAGGCCTTTTTCATAGATCTCACTTTTCATTGTCTTTATTCTTTTTCCTGCCCACCAGCTGTCTCTTTTTTCCTACTCCTGTGGCTGTGCCTCCCAGTATCCAAGAGGAACATAGGCCAAACTCATATTCATCAGTTCAGATCTTCTCCCATTCTACTCAAGTTCAGAGGGTACTGTAACAACCAAAGGCTGTACCCAGAGGCTAATATCTCTATCTTCATATGTTTCATTTGAAGAGAGACATAAAATGAATAGATATAAATGAATTTTGTCCTCCATAACCTCCATAAACTGTGGTAATTTAATTAAAACCCCAAATTTCCTTGAACCTTAGAAGATGCCAGGAGATTTTGCTTGTAAAAGATATCCAAAGTGGCCACCTCTGTGGGAGGCTTCATATGCCTTCTATTCCTCTTTTCCAGCACCTCTAAGATTCTGATGAGCCATGCACCTCATGCAGACAGGGGCCTGACACTCCTCAGGAGTTCACTTGAAAGATGCTGCAGCTCTGGAGGCTGTGAGTTCCTGGTTTACTTCTTTACAATGCAATTTATTAACTTCATCCATTCCAAGAAAAAAGACAACTGTGATCCTTCTCTTTCCTCCAGATTTACAAATAAAGTGACTGAGAAGTTGTACAAAGTTGCTACAAGCAAAATTATGAACATTATCTGGGTCACTAACATGACAGGGCCAACTCTTATACATTCAGCTCTTGATACCTTTCAGCTCACTAGAGGACTAATAACAGGGAATTTTGCTAGAAGCTATAAGCTCATCAATTGCAGATGTCACAAAGAAACTCAGGCATATTAGTCACCAGTCACAGGATGAGCCACCAAAGTGATACAAAGAGCAAAAAAAGTAAATGAGCAGCTAGAGAAAATCAAACCAGGCATTTCTAGAAGAGACTGAAAAACATTAATCTTTGTCAAAATTATGTTATTCATACTTTTAAAAGTTAAGTGAGACTGAAACACACAGAGGAAAAGAGTTACTGTCAGAGGAATTAAGAGACTATTACATGAGAAGAAAGTCAGGAAATCTCATCAGAGGATATGACTGTGCTCTACAAGTTCACTTCAGTGTAAAGACCAGGGATTTAAAAGTATCATTTAAGCTAAAAAGGCTAAAGGAGGTAAATGAGGAAACACATATAAACTGAATTCTCTGAGACTGGACATTAGAAGGAGATTTCTAGCCATTAGGACAATGACATTCATGGATAGTTTTCCAAGTACTGCAGCCCAGACAAAAATCCTAACCACTGGAAAGTTTGATCTGAAGTCTATGAAACAGCAATGGCAGTGATTTATTCATCCATGAAGTTTTTGCAGTCCTTGTTTCCTAATATGCTTCTTCCACGGAGATAGAGAGCCAGGAGGCTAAATATCTAACATCTAGCTATTACATCACAAACACAGCATCTCAGAGTCCCTAGAGAACACAGGAACCTCTTTCATGCAAAAAACAATACTGTCAATACAAGTGAAACATTCCTGCAGCTGGTGGGCTAAGACCTCAATCACCTAGTCAAAGACAGAAGAAAACAGAAGCCTGATAGTCCAGTTTTCCCCAACATATTCAGACTACAGTTATTTTGATTAATATATATTTTGTTTAGTGCTGCCAGCATAAAGTGGCCCTTTTAGACTGGGTAATGACTAGATTTTTGGGAATATTCACCTAAAGTTATATATATAATTATTTTCTGAACAGAGAGTAAGATGGTGTAGACTCAAAAAAGGTCTGAACCTGAGTTAGCAAATTGGTATTTCCAGAGATTAGTCCTACTTTTATCCTCAGACATAGAGAAAAGACAAGTCAAACTCTGATTCAACTCTTGGCATTAACACAAAGCCCCTGTTGTTTTCCTTTTCATATTCAGCTAAATGGCCAGACATGTCCCTTACTGCTAAGGCTTTGTGCTTCTAACTATTCCTGGCAGAGATGAGGTACAGAAGGTGTGTGAAAAGAGCCTTACTACAGCACAGATTTATATGCAAACAACATAAACCCGTTCACACACATTTCCTATCATTTATACTCTTAAAATGTATGAAGTTCATGCATATTCTCACTTTATGAATCTGGGAGATCATAGCACAGGGTTTGACTCTGAGTACACAGAACTTCATCGTAGGGTTTGCACTAATATTCACCCAGAACAGAAAGCTTGGGGTATTATTTATAATCTCTTGATTTGCACAAATATTTCTTTTCTGTCTTGCACTTATGCACATCTTAGGAAGCATAAGCCACTACAGGAGCCCCAGTATAACTAAAAACTAGCATAGTTAACAGCTCCAGAACACATGCAGCAAGCAAAAAAGCCCTGAAGGATTTTTCTACTTAGCTTTGAAGTCTGATAGATTGTCTTGCTTAACCAATAGAAAATATCTTGAAAAACTGAAGTGTCTGCTACAGATAAGGAGATCATTATCCTTTCCTGCCACATTCTTCATTAGTTTTGTCTAACCATGGACCCACTCTTGCTCCCACATTGTTTTTGCAACTCAGCCATCAGGTAGTCTAAATTGTAGGAAGGTAGCAGAGCTGTTCTCAAGCTTTCTAAGTTCATGTTAAATCCCACCTACTCACAAAGCTAGCAAAGAGGAGAAAAAATTCAGGGAATTCCTAGTGCAATGACCCAAAGTGAAATTCCACTCTCCCATCTCTGAAATCCCCTAACTCCCTCTCTTACCTATTTTTTTTTCTCCTAAGGAATATTAGTTGTTTGCTTAACTGCAAATGTCTCCTCCTAGATAAAAGATTAGAAAGAGTCTGCACATGCTTAGTACCCGTGCTGGGGTAACTTGTTATCAGTATGCAAAGTCTTATGCTCAGTAATGCAAATGTGCTACCAGTGCCCCATACTGTCCCCAGGAGAGGAAATCTTCAGCTTAGAAACTTCCAGTCACTGTAACAGTTTGAAGAGCTCAAGGAAGTTTGACAGGTCAAATAGCACACTTCTTCTCTGCCCTCACCCTAAAGATTCTTATACTGTGTGCTTAAAGACTGGAACTTAAAAACAAGACCAAAAACCCACACAAATAAAAAAACCCAGGGCGAATTCTGGCAAACTCCAGTACACAGGGATAACAAGCATCTGTGCAAGAGTATTATGCACAAAGAGCTACAGGTCAATACCAAGTTCACACAGGCAGAAGCACGGGCTTGAATAAAATGCCTTGTGCCCTTGTGTTTTATCAGCCAGGAGTGAGCGCAATCACCAATGTACATTTCTGTATGCAGCACTGCAGAATATTGTCTCCCACTTTCCAGGCAAATAGCTAATATTTCTCTGTAACTTTCCGTACAACAAGACCCTATTCTTGACTGGTTAGGCAGTTCTCTACTCAGGTGAATCAGCCTGTGACAATTTGCAACTCATATGAACCCAGTGTTTATCTGTCCTCTCTTACAGAAGAAAGCTCCAAGCAGAACTGTAAGGGTGGTGATTGTGAGCTAATCACATCTCCAGGGAATTGCAATTCTTGAATGCACTTCACACTTCCTGAGCTTCAACTTCAACAGCTGTAATTATTTTACAATAATTAGACCTTGGCAGTGCTTATTCCTTAAATGTCTGCCCTATCTAAACACACCAAACCCAGAAGTCATTTAGCACTCAAGTCAGTTAGTTTCGGTCCCAACATTGTTTACCTCTTCTGCAGTAAAAGCATTGGGTTTTGTATTCACAACAGCTCAGATTGTTCAAAACTGGTTTTAGAACCTTCATAGGAGGAGCCTTTTTCCTCATGGGCCCCTTGTATGATGGAAAGTTGAAAGTTTTGGGGGATTTTTTTCTTATTACTAACTTCTGGACTAAAGTGGTTTTAACTGCTACACACAGCAAAAACTACCAACATGATGAAAAGTGTATTCCCCACTACCCTTCCTTCCCTCAGAACACTTCCCTGGAGCTAGCTCTCATTAGCACACCACCATCATCAAAAAGCAGAAGCTTTAAGTTTTCAACAAAACAGAGATCTGCAGAAAGAAACATTCATAAGGACTGGGTAACTGAACACCTGCAAGAAAGTATTCTTGAATTATTTGTGTTATTAGCTGGTGCTCTCTGCTGAGCTAAACTTCCCTCTCCAGATCATGGCAAGTAATTATCGTCTCACAAAATATAAACCCTGAGTCCAGCTCAGGAAATTCAAGATGCTTTTGCCATTACTGGTCTCCAGACCTTCTGCTAACAAGATCTTTCATTAAAAACCACTTTAGACATATATGTTCAGCATTCAAATCTTCAAGAAAGTTATACAAGTGAATAATCAGTGAAGTTAATCTACAACAGAGAAAGAGAGAGAAAAAGGATTTGCATTCAGCTGTTGGGAGTAGGAGATGAAATTAATAACGAGCAAAAACTGTTCACTCTTTTATGAGTGCCCCAATGGCTAGACTTGACTTTCTGGGAAGGATGCCTAGGTACATGTTCCTAGGTATAGACAGGCAAGCAAATGGAATCATGTCAGATATTTGCTGATGAAACCCTTCACAGGAGTCAGGCAAATGATATTCCAGTTCTGTGTTCACTGAATCTGTGAGATTTTCCCATTCCTCTTAGGGAAGTTTCTCCTTCTGTTTGTTATAAAACAAAATTGCTGGCCACATGACTTTGGATTTGACTTACCCTCATCTGACTGATAAAGAAAAATTCAGAGAGAAGTGTTTCTGGAGAGACAGGATCTGATTTTTCTAATACAGGCAAAGACTTTAGAGTAGCCAATGGCCATCACAGTTGCTAACAGTGGTTGGTACAGTTGCTAGTGACTAGAAAGGGCAAACTAAGAATATAAAAATCAAAAGCTGTCTTTAAAATCTTATCATTTGAAGAGATGGGAAATATGAACTATTAACTTTTCTTCCTGTAGCAGATTTAAAATATTTTTGCCTTTGTAAATCTGCTTGCATTCTTGATGTTTTCGTTAGAAAACAAACAGTGCAGTAAAAACGAGAGATGATCATTATTTAATTTCCTTTGAAAGAGATGCCCATAAAGGTAAATCCACAAATAGCTAATTTACAGTCTGAAACAGTGCTGAAAGATTTCATTATTCATGGACAAAAAGTGTGTCCAGCAACACTTTTTCTTAAGAACTTAAATTCATGTTTACACACCTATGTGAATTTTAAACTATTGGTCCACACAGAGACATCATGACAGCCTGGCAGAAAAGTGCAAGGAGTTAGATACAGCTGAACTATTTGCAAACTGGCATAAAGAATACAGCTTCAAAACAGCCCAGTGGATGATCAACAACTCTTCGAATCAGCCACATTTTAGTTGTTGAATTACAGACTCATACTCCTCATTCTCAGATCTCCAGTTAGAGACCTTCCAGAGGTGACCCATTTGATCCCCCACTCCCTGCAACGGTGGCAAGGCTGCCTGAGCAGGCACAGGTGCTTAGTCATTGCCTGGGCTGTTCAAAAACTCCTTTGCAATCCTTTCACCAATTCCTTCACTTTTCTACCTGGATCACAGCCCTCATTCCCCTGTGCTTTGTGGACAAAGTGTCATATCTCAGTTGTGATGTGTTTGAAAGACAATATACAAACTTCCTTTGTGCCATCCTGATCCTGGTGGATTTTTTCATCTGTTAGAGCACTGACAACAGTCTTCAACTGACACGGTTCAGCTCCTTCCAGAGGACAGGACAGCACAGGCAGTACGTGTGGTGCAGTACTGAGGGCCTGATTCCTTCTTGCTCAGGATTTTTTCTTCCATAAAATACTTTCAATTTTGCATTGCAACCTGATAAGCACATTAGCTGGTTTAGGCAAAACTTCCTGTTATTCCAAGTGCTGAACATCAGGCTTTTCCTCAATGTCAGTGTAGGGAGAACCCCACAGGACTGTCCATCTCCCTGCATGGTACCTTGCTGCAGAGCTGAGACTGCAGCTTAAACTACTGTAATGCAGTGTGAGATAAATGAATACATGTGGCGAATAAAAATGTTGTATTTTGTAACCTATACGTTAGCAACCAGCATCACTACACATCAGAGATCTTCTGGACAGCTGTTGCTGTGCACTGTTACACATGACACAACGGTTTAGGACAAGAGATGAAGATGAATCCTGAATCCTCCTGAAATTTCAGAAGGAGTTTAGAAGCAGAAAGTAATAATTTTAAATGGAACTTAGGCAAAATACTAGCACTAATGCTTTAACTTTTACACAAAGGGAGGGCGAGGAACACAGGTAGTGTCACTGTGTGTACAGGGAAAAATTGTGACTCATTTATCTGGCTTGTTTCTATAATGAAAACTGTAAGAGCAAATTAGTGCTCTACTGCATTGTGCCATGTACAGATAACTTTTCCAGCACAAAAAGGATGTAAAAAGCTGCTGAGTGGGAGCAACTTGACCCATGTTTTGCCAAGGAGTGCTGCACCATTCAAGAGAGAGAAAAGCAGGACTTTGGCAAACAGATTCAAATGATCCCAACAGTTTGAACAGTCACTCTTAACTACCATGGGGTAGTCAAAGAACACATTCCACTTGGCAATATTCTTCATCTCTTATTATCACTGAATTTGATGAAAACATTTCAATCACTTACGGTGATTGGTACTATTGTATTCTGTGTAGCCACATATAACCTAATTACATGAATATTTATTAACTCAAGTGTGACCTTTCTGTTGCTTATTTCAAGCAGAGTCATTTTGCATAGCTGCTGGTCCTTTACAGGTATTTTATTATATATAGGATGTCTTTATATCCACAACTAGCCTGTGATGAAAACTAGAAGACAGCCCAGAGCCTCAAGGGCTTATTCTTTATATTTTGCTAATTAATGGAGTACAACAATTTTAGGAGTATTCCAAAATTACTTACTGCACAATATTTAAACTCTATGCAAAATAATGGCAAGCTATTTATCCCAAAAATCATATTCTTTTTGCCTATTAAAATTATAATTGCAGTGCATCACAAAAAAGCTAAAAAACACAGGGAAATATATACCATTTCCTTGGCTGCTAAGAAATAATAATAAAGTAAATAGTAAAACATTAAAATGTGAGTAGATCCCTTTTTTGGTTATGTGTATGCGGTAAAGAGCTACATCAGACCATCTGAAGTTATGCAGCATGGCAAGTGATGTTTTCAGAAAAGATTGCTTATTCCAAAAACATCACCTATGAATGGAAAAAACCCAAACTAAGAAACAAACTAAATCAGTGGTAGTTAACAGGCAGTACCTGGGTTTGACTTTCATTGAGCAACCTGCAAAGATGAATCTGTCCCAGCCACCAATCTACCAATGGATATATAGGGTTGTGATTCAGGCCAACAGATGTGAAGAAGAAATTTTCACATGAAGAAGTACAACATACCACTTCTATGTTGAACTGAAAACAAATGCTTTAGAAAGGACAAGATCTTCAGCTGATGTAATGGCATTTCAGCTGATCACTTGAAATTTTCCATAGCAGAAGTCTAATCACACCAATTACATTACAAAAAAAAAAAAAAGAGGGAAGTGGAAGAGAGGAAGGATAGGTGAATGGAAGACTTACTTTGACTTTGTAATGTCCATAAGATAATGAAATTTCCATGTCAAGGTATTTATATATAAAGATTGCAAGCAGTCTGTACTACAGGCAGAAAAAGGAAGAGAGATGAATAAAGGTTGACTCTCTGTGCTTTGGAGGAGGAGGACCTGCAAATCACAAAGCACCTGTAACTTTCAGGTATCTATGCACCACAGTGCACAGTAAGACAGAGTCATCTGTTTGTAAAAGCTGTATCCACAGCTGATGACATATGCTTCCTGTCTAAATATGCAGAGAGATAAAGCAAAGATAACATCACATAGTATAGCCATTCCAAATGTGCAAATAGTCTATGTGAGCTAATTATTGCAGTAAGAGCCCTGGACACAGGAGAAAAGACAGATCATATTCACAGGACAAATGAAGGCACTAACTGAATTTTTCCCTTTAGCAGAATCACTGGAAACAATTATTGAAGTGCATAGTGGGATGCATTAATAGGTTGTTATCATCTCTAGATGATAATACATTGCATACTCTCCCAGAGGTAGAGAAGAGAACAAACTGGGCATATCTGAAAATGTGTGATGTCCACTTCAGTGTAAGCTCAATGAAAATGCAGAGAAGGAGGTAAGAGGAGCAGCAGCCCCTCTAGTCAGCCTCCCTCTATCCCCATGGCCTCTCCTCAGAAGTAAAACAACTCCCTGTGCATCAGATTCTGCAGGAAAGCAGCTTTCTGAGGAAGGCTACTGCAGGGCTTTTTCTCTCCCCTTTTAAGTGTTTCAGACTGATCTGACCTACAGGTATGTGGAGCAGACACATCTTTAACACTGATGTCCTGATGGTCCTTACAGGAATGAGGGAATGCAGGAGGTACAATGTGAGGAGGATGGGGCCTGCTGTGCTTACCAGGTTCACAATTCTGTGAAAAAGCAGCTGAACAGTCATCCTCTCTCTAAGCACCTAGTTCTTACATTTTTCACTGATGCCATCACAGTCAGACTGTGCCAATTTCTGTGAAGGCAATTTATCCTGTCTTTTTAATGGGGTTAGAGGACAGATTAAAGCAGAAATATCTGCATGTCTTCCCTTCCCTTACCCCCTGGTGCAAACTCAGTGTTGCATAGCCTGATTCTTGTAGGTGAAAAAAGGAAGAACTGGGAAATTATTAGAGACTTCCTTTCTTCCCCTTGCACCTTGCAGACCTTTCCATGCTCTTTCTCAATCTTTCTCTTTCAGTATTTTTATAAATGTATGCAGCAATGGGACACAGCATATTCCAGTTGATGAGTAGACATACTCAGAACTAAAGATTGTGTCAGTCACAAGTCACATCCCAGTATGAATTTTGAATAATGTTCTTTTGGCACAGATTGAAAGGATCCTTATTAACATCCCCCTAAGAAGCTGATATCTTTACATTTTCCTTTGTCACGACACAGACATGATGTAAATTTCTACTCCCTTTTGGTATTCTCTGTCTGCTGGGCACATTCAGACTGTCTGGGCAATGACCCTTCAGCAAAGTGACTCACAGCTTAAAAGGTAAAACGCAATTTCATTATTTTTGGTGCTGTGGGTAAAAATGCACAGAATTTAGCAAAAGGTATACAGATGTGCACTGCAAGACAACAAAAGCTTTGCTCTCCATCCAAACATCTGTGGTCCTTTAGACCCTTTGTCACAACCTCTGTTTTCTGAAGCTTTTCCTTATTTCCTTGTCAGATTGAGAGTGATTTGTTTCCATGCACTTCCTTGTAGCTGTACAAGACAGATTTAAAGTGACTAGCACTTAATTCCTTCTATTCATAGTGCCTTTATGTTCTTCAGTTCATTTTAACTTCCCCATCACATTTATTTCCTTTATTTGTTTGTTCCTCTTTAGACAGGCAGAAGTGAGGAGTGTTTGCTTGCTTATGTAACTGATTTTCTCAGCTATGCAAACAGTACCAAGATTGTGATATTTTTCAGCAGACAGACATTTTGCCAGTCAGTACCTGTAAAAACATTATCAGTCTCTCTTTTACTTTTTTTCCTATCACTTCTTGACCATGGATTTGTTACTCTTTTTCCTTCTGTGACTGCAGTAGTACTTACTGTGACTTTTTTGTCATGAATATAAATATACTAATAAGACACAAGGTAGCATGAACACTTGTGGCTTCCTGCACCCTTTGTCACTGTTCCTATCAACTTTAATTCCTGATTTGCTTGAGATAGCAGTTCACTATAAAAATTATTTCAGACTACAACTTCAAGACCCAGAGAAAATGCAATTCTGCTGTGTCATATTTTTTCCAATAAGTGTGGGTGTGATATTAGTGTGGTAACACATGTGGGGAACTAGCATGTGTTATCATAGAGCTCCAATTGCAAAAGGAACAGCCAGACACAGACCAGCATTGTAACTGTTATTCCTTGCATGTATTACCCAGAACACACAGCATTAGATTCCTTTTGAGCCCCCAAAGATTAATTTATGCCACTACCTCCCACCTGATTACACTTCAGTGACTGCCAGGAGAGAAACTGCATTGAAAAGACCCAAGCCAAGACAGTAAGACTAACCCTTGCTGGTTCAAAGGTAAGTGGATATTGTAAGCTCTTTGAGAAGAGGTGTGGCAGAAAGGCTTTAAATAATGCAATGTTGTGAGGATTTTATAGATCCTGTATTCTTCCACTCTCACTTAAAACCTTATTTTCGTAAAGCCAATTAAGATTCTCCCATCTGAAAGTTCACCAGTCAAGCCTGTCTTTCATCTGTGGCTGTGTTTGTTACTGATTCTGCAGAAAACCAGGTATTTTTGCTCTGACATGGCAAGGGCTCCTCTAGGGCCATAGATTGTGAGTTCTGTGCTGGAGCATAGCTAATGCACCTTGGAGAGCATCTGACTCAGCTCAGTGGCTAACAAAACACATGGAGTCCCCATGTGACAGGACGGGACCAGGTGAAACAAAGGCTGCCAAAGAGCAAAAATAATAGTTTAGTAGCTTGATAGTCCTGCCACCTGAGCTACTCAGCTACAGAATGAACTGCTTGTCTGGTTTCCTCCTACTTACACCAGAACATGCTGTTGTGAGCATTAAAGAGGTACTGCAATTCACTCTCCTCATAGTCTCAATGTTTTGGCCCTCTGCCCACACTATCCTCAAGATAGTCACTATGTATCTGTGGACAGAAATGAAATGACTAATTTCAAATTGCTTAGCTTAGCCAGACTGCAAAACCCTTACTGTAGACTGAATCCTTTCCATTTGTACATTTGTCAGCAGGGCTCTGTGTTTGGGTTCCAGCTAACAATATGGTCATTCAGAAAAGAAATATCAAACCTCTCTTTCCATGTGGTGCCAGACCTTTCTCTTGTGTGACTCTGCGCAGCAATCCATGAGTCTCTCCAGGTCACAACTCTCTTCTCATACGTGGCCTTGACATCTTGAGAACTGATAGAAGAACTACAGGAACAGCATCAAGCAAACCTGCTCAGAAAGAAAAAGGAAATTGTAAAGAAAAAAGAAAGGAATGAAAGAAAAGCCATGCACAGTGCAAAGCTTACAAATTCCTTGTACAAACAACTAAATAAATTAAATAGTAGTAATGGATGAGTGACTGAAAAACAATAGCTTATCAGCCTCAGTTGCATCAAGAACTTCCAATTTCACACTCTGACACCTTACATTACCGAAAAGAGAGATACAGGCTTGTGCATTAATCAGAAGAAACTTAAACATAAATGTTTCCCCCCATTCCCACCTGCATTTTGTTATTTGGAAAAATATAATGAGAGCAGCAGGAACTGGCATTAAAGTAGAGATACAATGACATCTACTGGCTGCTAGGAACTGGCTTGTTTCACTGCTGGAAATGTTGTGGATTTCTCTCCCTTTTCTCAAAATATTTAAACTGAGATTCTTATTCCTAGTCATACGGTTTAGCTATTGGACAAGGAATAAAGAAATGATCAAAAGTTACCCAAATAACAGTCTTCTCTGGTCAAATTTTAACCAATTATCTACCTAAGTATAAACACTTCTTTAAACAGCTTAGTATGTTTCAGATCTTTAATATTAATGCTAGTGAGTAAGTAGATGCTCTGCTTCAGAACTAGCAGAAACTGAAATTATAAAAGCAGTGCAATTTTGCCCTGGATGCAGGTCTCCATAGCACATTTTACAAGAATACTGATAAATAAAATTAAGTCTCTTATTGAGAAATTACTTAGCAGCTGAATGTTACAGTGCAGCATCACCTTGTAAAGTGATAAACATTACATTTTTCCTGGATTAATTTAGTGTAGTTTGTCTTCCTTATTTAACCTTCCCAGCTTCTTCTTTTATAGTGATTCTATAGCTTTTTATACAAACAAGACATTATATTCCCAGGGTTTTTTTGCACCTACCGATTTTTTAACTAACCTAGAGCAAATATCAGTGGCACAAAAATCTTAGAATGTCTTGAGATATCGTTAAAGTCACAGAAACCTCTCAGTCTGAAACAAATATTTCTCTCTGTGCCACACATATCTCCTGGTCTCCCCTTATGTATCTTCTCAGTCTGAGTGTGGCCCTTTTCCCTGTTAGTAGTGATACTCTGTGGGTGATTCTGTCTGTACAAACAAATTGATCTTGCTAGTTTCTATCTGCCACAACATGTATTTTCTCCTCCTGCAGTTTCTCCACACTGGTTAATTAAACTACTCTCAACTCTGTATTTGGTGGTCTGCTCATCAGGAAATACCTATTTACTTCTCACACCTCTGAAAATAACCAGAATTTAGTGCGATATAGACATGAACATTTGGTCATTCTTTCCTAATTTATTCAGCTCAGAAAAAGAAGAATTCTGAGGAGATGACAGTGTTATCCTGGTTGATGTATATATTCATCTGTACAGCATATATTTATACAACATATTGCAGAGAAGCAAAAATAAGCTTCAATTCTGGCCTTGAGCCATGGCCAAAATAGACAAATACATACAATGTGAGATAGTGCATAGACAAAGGTGGGGGAAAAGCTGAGAATAAACAAAAGTGAGAGCTGATATTTGCAGCAGCAGACTTGGGGATTTAGACACACCTTTTGTAAAATTTCAATGGCCTCTCCACTGCAGGAATGGATACAGACTTAAAAGGAACAGCAGAGCTGTGCAGCTGCATTGAGAATTTTCCCTTTTCCCCAGCCCAATGGGCCTGGAGTCAGAGAAGGGGATGCTGTGTGAGGCTGTAGCTGTGAAGGACACAAAGGCATTCCCTGATGCTCCTTATGCATCAGCTTCACCTTGGTCCATGTATCTGGCACACAGAACCATGAACCTGGAGGAAAGATGAGTGTGTATGAGCTGCCAGAACCACAGCAGGACAGAACAAAATCAACTTTCAGTACTCATATGCCTTTCACATATCGAAGTTTACAAAATGTTCCCAGCTATTCCTTTAGGGATAGTGTGGATATATTCATACTACCACTTTTTTACAAACCTATTTCCTAAAAAAATAGTTAGCAATGCACTAAACTGAAATTGATACACTGTTCTTGATACCTTTTTCCTGCACAAGCTATCAAAGTTTACTGAAGTTAGCAGGAATCATAAGGTAAATTAATTTAGATTTGTCATCAGTACGCTGGTCACACAAAAATATTCCAATATGGGTTACTCATTAACTCTACCACTATGGATTCCAATATTTAGCTCACTTTGGAAGCTCTAGTTCAAACAGGAAGAGAGCAGCAGGTTGCTTTAACTCAACTTATTCACCAAAAAAAATCCTCACAGAACACAGACTGAAATATCTGTACTTCCCAGGGGGCAAAATCTGTCATTTCACCCAGCTCAGAATGCAACAAGAGTCACCCAATCTTCTCTGAAGAAACCCCACAAAATAGTTCTGATGAATCACACTCTACAAGAGCCTATTTCTCTTCAGCAAGTACAAAAGAAATCTAGCTCAGATACAGATATCTGTATTGCAGAAGTCTGAAGCTAGGTGAGATTCAATCTCAGCCTGCAGATAAGAAACAATATTCTCCTTGCACTCAATCTCCCAGCAGTCTTCAGAAGTGAATTTTGGCCTGTTATTT
Organism: Acanthisitta chloris; assembly: GCF_000695815.1. Classification (NCBI taxonomy): domain Eukaryota; kingdom Metazoa; phylum Chordata; class Aves; order Passeriformes; family Acanthisittidae; genus Acanthisitta; species Acanthisitta chloris. The sequence goes on along the minus strand of NW_008690647.1, from coordinate 73,862 downwards.
CACTGCTGTGAGAGGCTGGAGCACTTCAAGTGCTCCCTCCCATGCTCTGTCTAGTCTGTGCTGAGCTGTGCCTTCTGCAGACACTGTGCATTTGGTCTTTGTGCTCCTGTGTGCAACTGGGACTTCAAGTCCACACGGCCTGTACTTGTCATGTACAGTGAGCAGACCTCCAAGGCCAGCAAAAGAAACAGCCATTCAGTTTATATCAGAACTGAGTATTTGCTACTGCAGAGTACAATTTCCTGAGGTTCCGTATTAGTCTTTCCTACATTTTAAGTGGACTTTTTTTCTTCTACTTCCATGTTTATGTATTTCACAGTCCTGATTTGGTAGCAGGATTTAAAGACAAGTCTCCAAGCTGTTGCGTGTTAAATTGAAAAGGAAATATTTTTGTCCTGTGATATTGTTTGAGATCTTGATAAAATTATTATTGCATAATTATATTTTTTTCAACATGCATAAATCTTTTGGTATGTAAATAAAGTCTACAAGAAGAAAATGAGGAGGGTTGAAGCTATGTCTGACTTCATACATCACAATGATTAATTTTTGCTATCAAGTAATTATTTCTAATGAGTATTTTGAAATTTTAAATAAGGGTAAAATACAATGGGTTTGCAACAACCTAATGACATAATATTGTGTTCCTTTCATTCTTAAGGAATTAAAGTCATTATAACTTAATGATTTCTAGTTCCAAATATGTGTTTCTAACACTGCTGTGGAACCACACTAACAACAAACAGATTCACTGAAAAGTTACTTTATGCTTATGATATTCCATAAAATCTTCTCTTCTAGTAGCCTGCCTCCCATTTTCTCTCAAAATTGCTTTCTATATTCCAAAAAAGTGATGTGTTAGGGTAACTGCCATGTGGTCATTCTTTGACTGTTCCAATAAATTTGTCAGAAAAAGCTTAACCTGGTTAAGGGTAGAAGCATATTAATGGTTTATCTATTTAATGAGCTCCAGGCAGGCACAATGATTTTATGTAAAACTGAGTAACAGTCCAAAAAATCACTTCAGTTCTTACCTGTCCTGTCCAAGACATTCTAAGTGGGTTTCCAGAGCTCTTTGCAATCCTCAACACAATGGCTGCAGTCAGAACCATGACTTTAATTCTCAAGTTAATTTTCAGAAAAATCTAGAAAATAAAGCAGAATAAATTAAGGTCTTTTTTATGCTACAGGTATCAAAATATATGAGTAAAGGAATTACAAAGCCTTTTATGCTAAAAATGTGTATTTCAAATATAATTTCCCCAAGATTTAATAGCTTTGCTTTATTCTCTTCCAGTTTAGAGGTGACTTTTAAAGGCCTCTTCCAACCCAAGTTATTCTAGGATTCTATGACAACTGTCTTGAATGGTTCGTAAAGATAAATTGTTTTATAGAGATGACATCTTAACATAAGAGATTAAATTCAATTATACTAGAAAACTCAGGATATTATAAAGAAAAAAGAGAGGCTTTCTCAGTGGATTATTCATCAGTAATTTTTCATTACCGGATTTTCAATGAGGAAACAACATCAAGTCAATCCCTAATGCATGTATGTTTTTGTACTTACAGGACCAACAGTCACATTATGATGGCTTTAACAGCCAACATCAGACTAACAGAGCCCTATTAACCCTTGCAGATAGAGAACTGTACAGATCCTTGCAGTTTTCAAAAATAAATTTAAAAAATCATACCAGTTTCATTAACTTATTTTGATTTCCAGAATATGAAATGTATGCGAGTCTCAGAATGAACTAGAGTTGTGATCACTAGAAGGGGAGGAGGAATTTTTGGAGGTCCTTTTCTGCAGAACCCCTCAATCTCTCCACAAATGTGAATTCTTTGCCACTACATTCACCTAACAGCATTTCTTAAAACCCTCAGTCCTTTTCAAAGCTGATTGGAATTCTCTGTCCTTCAACAGCCTTTTTTATGATTTGTTCCACAATTAGTATGTATCTCAAGCCTGATCGTGTACTTCAGAGAAGCAAAGTTTCCCAAGCACAGTGAATGCTTGACATTAAGATTTCTCACAGGTAAAAAACCCCAAAATTAAAAAATACCTGTGAGATTACTTTTGCTTAGAGCAAAATTTGCAACTTATATATTTCTGTACTGAGTCTTATCAGTTGGAACAAATGCATTATATCTTTCTCTTTCTACTTTGAATTAAAAAAATGCTTTCAACATTATGATTTTAGACTGAAATAGAAAATGATTGTAGAATAAAACATTCTGTTTGGTAACCACAGCTCACCAATCCTGGAGCAGCCCAAAGGAAGATTTATCAGTAATGTTCATAAACACTGATATAGACAGAATGAAACTATTATCATTGTGGTCTTTATTGATTATTACATCACACAATGTGACTTTGAGTGCAACATAAAATACCTTGAAAAATATTTCACCTCCAAGTGTTTATTTCAATAGATAGGAGAAATACACTTCTCCTTTACCTTTTACCACAGGCAATTCTTTCACATATTACATATTCATTTTGTGCATTTCAGAACATGGGTGATGTATCTGGAAGGATGAAAGCTTAAATGAGTTGGGATCGAAGATGGTTTCTTTTGATAAAAAAGGATCAGCTAAAAATCCTTTGATTAAAAAAAAAAAGTCACCTAAAAGAAGGAGACAACCTGCAACAGCAAACATGATTCAAGTTAAAGTGCAAAGGAAGATACAGGAGAAAATTATCAGATCCATGTCACAGATGTAGAACTGTTCATTCTGCTGCTTCTGCTTAATTAATGTAATTAATTAATGTAGTAGTAAAATGAGGGTAAGAACTTTTTCACAGCATGCAAAGGGCATACACGTTCATGCAGGACCTCCCGCTTTTGTCTCACTGCATCAGTTGGTCAAATCTGTTCAAAAGGATGTTTTAGTAACACCACCTGATTTTATGTAACAGGAGTAAAGTTTCATTTGTACTACTACTCTAGGGGTCTTTTCTAGCTATACTACTGAACTAGTCATTTGTCCAGGTTGTGTAGACACACTAATCATTTATTTGACACCAGCAGAAATGTGGCTTTATACTCTGAAAGGTACTAAAAAAGAAAGGCCACGTAATAAGTAAAATGTAAATTAATTAAACCTTTCTAAGAATAAAAATCAGGAAACTCTTTTCCAATAGGGCCACCAGAAGAGATGAATATCATTTTGTGATGTGTTCTAGTTTCACCCAGTTGGGACAATTCTCTTCCCTGAGCTTCCAAGTCTATTTTATTCTCATACTCATATTGGCAAAACTTTGATCTCTTTTCCTGCAGAAAACCAACTTCTTTTTTTTCCTTTCTGCTTCAGGGACTAAATTATCATCTGCAATGAGTTCTGTATGAAAGAGGTTCTTGAAGATCTATAGAGAAAACACTGGTCTCAGGTTCTGTGCTACAGACTTGGCTATGTGTGCCATTTCCTAACTTCTGGCTTTTAGAAGTTTAAAAGTGCTTCTCCAGAAGCTGCTGATCTACTTACTAGCTATTGTTGGAATACTGCATCAGTTAGGCCTGACATTCAAAGGGATATACTGAAAACACATCCCCTAGTCAGCTATTCACATTGCTCCTATCACCAGCATCTCTGGTGCTCTCTCTTACCAGTTAAACTGGTTACTTATTCTGTATCATCATTACCCATTTTTAACTTTCTTAGTATAAGGTGTCACTGTGATTGAAAAAATAAATAACTGAGCTTGTCCTATGAAATAGTGTTTTGTCTGACCTCTAGCCAAGAGAAAAATCAAAAAGGAAACAGTGAAGCAACCTAGCCTTTCTTTAGTTTCAGAGGCACAAGCGCCTTTAAAATTTATACTTCCACCTAACACCAGTGTGATTTCCAAAACAAATCAAAGTGCACTGCTGGTGAAAAAGAAAAGTATTTAAAAGGTTTGAATTTTTACAACCTGGGACATTTTGGTCTTGCACAGTAAGCTTGCAACTGGCAACTTCAGTGAGGATCCCAAGAAAACACTTGCCAGCCCTTTCCTTTCTTTGTGGACCATAAAAATGCACAGTGTCTGACAATTCCATTCCTGGAATTTCATCCCAGCACCTGCTGTAGAGTGCTTCAATGCTGAGCTGTTACCATTGGAAGCACAGTCTAGACAAAGATAAAATTAGAAGCAAGCATTGTCCTTTTTAGAAAGCACAAAACAGTATCTAATCTAATCTCTCATCTCAGCAAAGACTTGTCCTGTCTTGTCTACATTATCTAGTGACATTATAGAATAGTGGACAGGACCCTCTTTCCTTGTACTGAGGAGCAATCTGGTAAGTGCAGCCCCAGAAGTAGATATGATGAAACAGAAACACCAACTATCAGAGAAAAAAAAAATCAGACAACTACAGTATTCATCACTATCCTACAGAATCTTTTCATTTTCCATAGCAATATAGAAAACATGTCAGATATAGCAACAGTAATTATTAACTGATCTGACTCCAGAGGAAAATAAAAAGCATGCAATAATGCTACTGTACTTCAGAAACAAGCAGCAACCAGTGTGTATCACAACTACATTTTGCTTTGAAATCTTTTTATTCACCTTCTGAACGGCCTTGACAGCAATATTTTTCAGGATTCATTTGAAATTTAAGGATTAAATTAGATTTTTTTCCCCTGATTTTGGCTAAGGGCAAATTATTCACAATATCCTTAGGTAGGTTGCTCCTATGGCTAAGCTAATTTATGACACAGCTATGAATGTGTTCCTGGGTCTCATTCCAAGTATCTCTCTTGTCATGTTATGATTGCCAGAACATTTTATACCTTTTTTAACTAGACTGAAAAGCCATGAACTACTACTAGAACATTACTCCCCTTATATGTATTATCCTTAACTAAAATTCATTTTCACTTGGATATGCAAATAAATTCAGTTCATTAAATCTTTCACAAGTCAGTTCTTCTGACTTTCAATTGCTTCTTCTCAATCCCTCCTAATCACTTTCTGTGATATCAGGGGGAAAGCAAAATTTATGTGAGCTGCATTATCCTGTAAGGACAGAGGCTGTGACTGTCTGATGCAGCAAACCTTCCATGTACCCTATACCGTATAACTGTGATAACTCACAACTAGCAAGAGCATACAATTTTTTCAGTTATGTTTGTCTAACCTCTGTTGTGTATGATTAAGACGAACTTAACAGCATATAGGTACAGCATATATTACTGACAAAGTATTCTAATCATGACAAATGCTCCCAAACCCTTGACTTCTCCCAACCCACAAAGGTTTGTGACTCCTCTGCTGGTCCATGCAACCCTCACTCACAGCCCAGGGGTTCAGCAAGCACATCTAGGTGGCTCACAGAGCATCTCCGCAGCAGCAGATTCTCAGGTGCTGGGATGAGTAACGTGGCAGCATCTTTTGCAGGTCGAACTTTCAAGTGATAAAGTTACCTTAACACCTCCAGGGGGTTTCCATGAGCTGTGCCCTCTTGTACTTCCCATTTAGTGCAGACAGAGTGTTCTGGTTCCAACCCAAACACAACCAGTCATTCTGTCCTTGTCGTGCAGCTATCCTGCTGGGAAGACTCCTCCTAAAACCTACCAAGCGAACCAGGGGCTTCACCCTCACTCTGTCTTAACTGCAACGTTACTACATTGGTTATGTTATGGTTTTCTAAATGTTAAATCAGCAATTCACTACATATGTTAATGACACATCAGCAGTTGGTTACGACTTAATAGTTGACTATTAAGCCAGCAATTCAGTAGGTATCTGTCTTGCCACAGAAATGCTAAATATATCTATGGTGGGTTGACAACTGATAATGAACTCCAGCCCAATCATCCCCTTCCCCAGATCATGGGTCCATGACTCCTGCTGCATTTAGTTGTCTTCTTACAATGCCAAATCAGTATTAGGACTCCTAAAGTTTGAAAGTCCCCAATGTACCTTTCCCATGTCCTTACACCAATATTCCCTGATGATGTATTCACCTGTCTCCTTCCATCTGGAGTTCAAGTTCATCTGCCATTTATCACTAACAGCCATTTGAAAATATTTTACAACCATACTCTACAGTCTTCTACCTTTCTAACTTTCAAACTCAAACTTACAAATGTATTTGTTCTTCTTTAGGTACTTTTAATATATTCAATAAGCACAGGATGTAAACCAAGTGCTTTGGTGTTTGGCAGAGTGAATATTAAAGTAAACTTTCTTCAGTACTCCAGTTATCATCACTCAGGTTTTACTGATCTGTGCCCACTGCAGCAATTTAACTAATTGTGCATGCTTTGGGTTTTGCAGATATTTGACCTTTGAAAGTTTCATTATTCGAAAATGTAATGCCTTTGGCATTTGTGACCAAAAGCCAGGAGAACTGGTTCTCTTAAGTCGTCACTCAGCCAAGTGTCACTGCCACAGTGTCACTACAGGGGTTTATTCTGACCTACAATACTCCATGGTCATAGAAGAAAATTTCAGGTTTTATCACTTTAGCCACTATAATGTGCTTTGCAGCTAATGACAGGTTAGCTTTTACCTCTCTTAGGCAGTCTCAACTGCCCTGATCCCGATTTTTTCCCAAGATTTAGGGTACTCTCAGATATCCTGCATTTCATCATTTCAAGTGCCACTACCCTTTCTCACAATGCAGAGCAGTCTTGCTTCTATTAATAAACAGATATAACAGAGAATAGGTTTCATTATATCTTAGTATCAGAATCACAGTGTATTTCAGATTTGACTGGACCAATAGAGTTTATCTGGTTCTAGCCCCTACTCAATTTTATTTACAGCAGGGAAAGGAATTCAGCTTAGTTATATTTATTGTATGAATGCTTAGGATCTTGCATATTGCACACCATATTTGGGCTTTGATAGCTTGAAAGCTCTTTGAGGCTCTCAAAGAGAAATCAAGAGAAAGGTATTTACAATGTATACTCCTTCTTGTCCAAATATGTATTTTTCTATCTGTAGGAATAACATGATTGCAAAAGAGGTTCCATAATGTTTCCATAACACCTAGCTGCACTTCATGCAAAAAGAGTGTCTAGTGATTAAAATCTCTGGAAAAATTTAAGCACAGGAAAAAAGGAACCCAGTTCACTTCCAAATGCTCCTGATATAAGTCTACTGATTTCAGCAGAGTTCATCCTTATTTATATCACAGAAATGTCAGTAACAACAGACCTAGCAAATGTTTGTCCCAGAATTCCCCATATTTACCCAT
>NW_008690647.1:30879-66626 GCF_000695815.1 Acanthisitta chloris | reverse complement strand
CAAGCCTATGCTATTTCTTTAAAACATTAGTGATATGTAATTTTAGCATCCATTTGTCACCAAAGTAAATATTCATTATTTTTAAAATAACATTCAGATCAAGATCTCATAGAGTGCATTCCTTTCTCATGCAGTAAATTTTGCTAGTTTCCAGTTGTATGGAAAATATATTATGTCTGAACTCTCAAGATCCCATCTCAGATCACCTCCAAAAACCTGAACCATGTTTTATGCAGTGGGTGTGCTTTTACACATTAGATATTATATTTGGATCAAACATTCAAAAGTTACATCTCCAGTTACAGTCTCCAGTGTTTTCCAAGCAATTTCCATGCAGCTTCAATATACTCAGCAGGAGAGATCCAGACAGATTATATTCCCAAAACAACTACTGCTGTTTAATGCACAGAAATATAGCAATAAAGTAAATCTTAGTCTATGCTGTAGCACCCCGGTCCACTCAGAGGGTTGAGGGGAAGGTAATTTTGAGTTACTCTGGGCAATGTGTGGGAGAAAAAACTCAGTTGTCAGGAAGTTCAAAAAGGAAAAATTTTTATTTAGGAACTTGGAAAAAACTCAGTTGTCAGGAAGTTCAAAAAGGAAAAATTTTTACTTAGGAACTTGTGGGTCACCTGTGTGGAATAAGACACTTGGGAAAAGGATAATCAGTAAACTTCACAGCATTCAAACATTCCATGCAAACTTTAACTTAGCACACCTTGAGAAAACAAAGTCCTTAGCTGGGCACTGATCACAGGCTCAGTGAGTCATTAAGGGGACACTGCTCAGTGAGGCTTGGAGCTTAGTATGTCCCAGAGGAGACAAGTAGAGAGAAAAAGAGAAAAGTAGATGAGAAAGATCAGTAGATAGTTACCACCTATGGATCCAGGGTGATCTCATCAGCTTCCACCCCAGGGCAGTGGGACACACCATGTGGCACATCTCACTGTCCTTTTATCCATTCCCTTTGCCCAGGGCCTGTCCCAGTGTGAGCTCACACCTGTGCTGGGCTTTGGGCTGGGCCAGGAGCTTCAGCATCCACCTTGGGGCTTGCAGCAAGGCCATGTGGTTGACCACCACCATCTCAGGGCTCACATCAGACCCATGTGGTCACCGAGGCTATTACAGTGCAGACCTTCTAAGGCTCAAGGGGCTGGGGGGAGCAGCCACTGCACCACCTATGCAGAGCTCGATCTGTTCCCCCTCCCAGTTTTCCTGACTGGCTGTTTTGAGCCAGACAACATTTCCACTGGTCCCTGACATATGCTGCTTAAGACCATTGTTCTAAGTCAAATTTCTAGTTTAGTGACACTCAAAGTGGCCCAAAAGAACAAATGATAATGTAGAGTTAGATCTGAGTACCAACATCCAATGTTAATTATTTCCATTACAGTTATGCTATTGCAGAGATTAAATAACAGATTAGAAAGTATAGATGTTTTATCTTTGCTTTTTCTTGTTTTCCTGAAAAAGCAAACAATTCTCATCACACACCCTGTTTGTCCATCATCATTTGTCAGTAGTTCATTCTCCCTGCAATCACTTTTCAATTCACTGGACCATTTCAAGCAAATTTGATGAGGTTAGGGTTTCACAAATTTAACTTTCAACTTTGTGAACTCTAATGACTGAATAGAGAACTGCATCCAATTAGTGCCCTGACAGAAGAGAGCAGGGAGAATGCAAATTTGAGCTGTTCTGCTCATTTCACTCATCAGCTAAAGGGCAATAATCAGATGATCAGTCAACCATGAGTAGCTCCAAAGCTACCACGGCATGTGCTGCTCGTTGACAGCCAAAAGCACAAAGAAAAGCATTTAGGAGACTAGTGAGAGACCAGACATATTTTGAGGGAGGCTACAAGACATGAAACTGTTGCAATCAGTCATTAAGACTTAGGGAAGGATTCTTACCTTATTCTGATGTGTTTGTTGGTAGTTGTTTTTTTAATAAATATCTGAAATCTGGTTTCAGTATGTGGAAAAAGAAATCATAAAAAAAATGTATCATCCACATATAGATTTCCTTCCTGTTTCCCCCCCATACTTGAAGAAATCTATGGGTCAGTAGCTATTTTTAGGAAGATTAAATGCAGTGATTTTTAACTGTCTTTAACTCATTTGGTTGGACATGCTAGTAAAGGCTGCCAGGCAAAATATGCAAAATAACAATTATATACTTACACAGGTAACTTTCAGGGAACAACATTCAGTTCCCCATAAGACTGCCCTTTTCATATATATTCTGGATGGATTTTCTGTTCTCGACCTTTTAAAACAAAGGGGTACCACTCTTCTGTTTATGTACCACTTTTCTGTTCCATCTGACATAATTAACAGATCATCAATTCTTCCCATTATAGACCTTTTTTTCTTCAGAAATACATAACAGTCACCAAACTCCAGATAAGCAGAAGTGCTTTTCATCTTTTGTAATGTGTTGCATCAGAGCTGTTCATTGCACTGGCTTTATACAACAACCACACAGCTGCCAATTTCCAAATTGTATTCTGTATAGGGAAAACTTACCTAAGAAAGAAAAAAAAATAAGTGTTACATGACAGTACTCTTGGTTTTTGTTCATATTTCAAAAGAGAAAAGCCTTTATGATTGCCTTTCCACTATCCTCTCCTCCCTCCCTGCCTAATAATTTTGGAATTCATTGGCATTTGAAAGAGCCCCAAAACTCCAAAGAAAATTGGTTTCCTCTGATAATCAATGGCTGAGAACAGAAAAGAAAGCAAAACTAGTACTCTCATAGAAGGAAGGTAGGGAAAACTCATCAACTGCACAGTTTGACAGAATGCAGATAACCACTCAGGAGGCACATCTATACAGACCAAAAGTACACTGGAGACACAGCCACATGCCTTTATGTAATGAGAAGGAAAAAATCCATCTCACAAAACTTATTTAAAGTTCTTCAAAAGAATCAACAAACAGGAATGAATAAAGAAGAGAGATTCAAGTTTCTGCACCGCAGCTCGGCAGGATATTAAGTGCCCCGAGACAAGACGCAAGGTATTTACCGTGCAGTTTGTATGCACAAATTGGAGACACAGCAGAAGTAAACAGGTTTTGCAGTACAAGGAAGTCACCAGTGAAGTTTCACAATCAGCATTAATACCCAGACTACTCTACACATCAGTAGATGAGGTAGCCCTGGCCAGCTGCTGTCCAGCTCCTCACTGTCCTCGGCAATGGGAGGACTATGGAACTACAACATTTTTTCCCACCCTTTTTCTCAGGCACAACTTCATTCCTGACTCTTATACCCCTTCTACAAGAGCACAGCAGGGGATGGGTCAGTCCCTACCAGCTCCTCTCTGCTGCTCCTTGCCCCTCACACCATTCCCTGCTCCCACAGGGGCTCTCCAGGGGCTGTGACCCTTCAGGACCTGACACCCTCCAGCTCAGTCTCTCCACACCGCAGGGACTCTGCTCCCCTCTCCCCTTGGTGCTCTCAGGGCTCTCTCTCACACTTTTTGCCTCACTCTTAAGCAGTGTTTTGCCCTTCAATGTGCTTGACCACAGTGCCACCAGCTCAGCAGTGGCTCAGCACTGCCCTGGGTGAGGACTTACCTGTGGCTGGATAGAGCCAACTGTGTGGGGCATGGGCAGCTCTGTCCTCACCCACAGAGGTGCCTGTGGCCTCCACACCCACACAGGGACAATCAATCCATCAAACTACCAAAAAAAAAGTGTTTTCTAATAGTTTGTTGAGGATATCAAATTATTCAGAGAGTCACATCCACCAGACAGAGATGTGAAACGACACATGTGTGGAGCAAATGTCCTGATTTCTTATACCCAGTCATCCAAACTGGGCATGCTCTTTCATGAACACAAGTTTTGAACTTCTGATCACAAAAGCATCAGCTGAAAAAAGCATGAGCTGTCTGTCCAAACAAGTCAGTGGTCAGGGAATGATCAGGAAAGGACCACAAACACAAGAAGACAACTTGTGCCATAATATAACTCCATGGTGTGACGTGGAAAATGGCAAGAAGGAAATTCTGTTCAAACAGACTAGGCAGAACCACAGACAGGTGTGTGAGCTGTGATTACCATGACGAAGAATCACTGTAACACTGGCTGCCATGAAGCAAGGTCAGCAGAAGGCAGGTTGCAGGAACGGAAAGGTGGTGGGTGTGTTTGTACACCTGCGGTCAGTGTGGGAAACTTCCTGCCATAGCACCCAGAGTCTACACAGGCTCAAGGGCAGACAGAGTGAATGAATGAAAGAGAAACCACCAAACTTCAAACTGTACAGACACCTCACCTCCCTCTGAGCTACGGAGTGCCTGGGGATGGGAGAAGAGTATAAGGATGCACCAACTTGTCTCTGCTCTATTCCCATCCTCTACCACAGACATTTGGTTGCAGTCACTGTCAGAGACAGAGTACTGGGCCAGATAAGCCTGGGGCTAGACCACATGCAACCAATTTTGTATCTTTTATGTGAGACTTGGTAATAGTCACACATTCAGGTTCCAGATGTGTTTGTTCTTTGTAGGTTTTCAAGATTAATGGAAAAAATAATAATCTTTCTATCCAGATGGTGATGCCAGTAGAACAATTTAGCATCGTATCTTTCTCTTCCTTTAGGAGATTATGTGATTTTATACAACATTACTTTTGGAAGAAGCTTAACCACAGTTAATTCTTAACCTAAACATATAATAAAAATAGATGTGTTTTCAGTCAAGTACAGACAAACACCATACAGGGTTTTTACCATCTTAGAAGTTTACCAACAGTCTTACTAAGGAGAATTTAATTGCTTCAGGAATTGCATTTTCACGTGTGTATTCATATAGACACACATACACAGAGAAGGGCCACAGAAATGCACTGCAAATGAAGAGGTAATAAATAGGCAAGTTTTCCATTAAAATAAATGGCAGAAATATGACTAATTTCCCAGAAAGCTCTGATTGCCTTAACAGCATTTCTGCATATCTACACATCTTTCATTCAGTATAAGATTCACTTAAAATCAACATCATAGTATTTATGTAGTGATATAGACACTGGCCACACATTTTTATTGCCTCCTTTAGACACCTCATGTACACATATTTCCAATTATTTCATCAGAATTTTGACTGCAACCACATGAATTGGTTATGCCATACAGATCTGAATTCATGGTAAGGAAAAAAAAATTGCCTTACGAGCTGTGTTGCTTCTTCTCTCCACTTGCAGCTTCTAATACACGAATACAAAGAGTTTAAAAAAATGTAATGTGAACATCTTGCAAATAAAAGATATGTTACCATCTTCAACAATTCACATAGTGTTGGGAAAACACAATAGAATACTATTTTTAATCAGTTTATATGGTTAGAAGTAGAAAACTATGTAGCTATGTTCAAGGAAGATCCTGCAGGTTCATATACTGTTTTAATGGAATATGCCGCAGCATATAGTTCAGTCACATGTTTCAGCAGACACTTCTACCCATGGTAGCCAGCTAGAAACCTTATTCAAGAGGAACAGTTGAATTCTGCAGTGTCCTAACATCACACAGCTCATTGTAGCAACAGCAATGTCGGTTTCTAGGACAGCTACATATCCTCCTTTTCTCATTAAGGTAGCTCTGAACAGCTGAGGATCCAGCTTGGGCTGTGATAAGTACTTGATTCAGCCTTATGCACCTTCAGATAGAAAATCAGGAATTAACAGTGCAAATACTTTAAAGTAGCTAAGGCTTAAATCTTCTATTTCACTAATACTAACAAAACCAAAGATACCCAATTAGTAGCAAAACCAAAAAAAAACCAAAAAAACCCAAAACCCAAAAAAAACCAACACCAACCACAAAACCACACAAGAAATTAGAAGTTTCTGTTTCCATCAGAATACTGAATAAGTGCTATCCATATTTACTGTCACCTATGTAAACTTTCAAGACTATTTGGCATGGCTCCATTTTCAGGTGAGTGGGCTTTTCTCCATGACAGATGTACCCACATTCAGCAGATTCCCCAGTTACCTGCCTTGCTATAAAGGATTACTGAACTAAGCTATGTACATTTTGAACATGTGAAAAAGCCAATCAATAAAAGCAAACCACAAATGAGAAGTATGAGGAAAAAGGAGATCGTAACTTCAATAATGAAGTCGATTTCTTTACTCAAGAAGTCATTCTCTTTCATAATACTCTACTCATAAAAAACAGATTTAAAACACTACTTCTGACACTGTTAATGGATACAGATAAAAATGTTACATCCAAAGCATTCCTTTTACTCTGACTCAGGTTTATGGAGAAATAAGAAGTCTAATAATCTCTTCCATTAATTCTTTTCTGTATCAAATTTTTAAAATACTGTTGAAAATGAAAACTGTAACTCTGGTAACCAAACTCACATTGTGTTACGTTCAGCAGCTGAAGACAAGACATTGCACAAAGTTTGAATTACCATAGAGTACCATGGCAAAAAGAAGAATGAGCTTGCTACATGCATCGCTTGGGGTAACTGCCTGAAAACAAGAGATCTGTGGTTATCTGAGCATCAGGACAGAGGGCATCAGTAATAAGGTACAACATGCTATCCTAAAGGGAATGATCAAAACATCATTGTTCAGGGATAGTGTAATTCCTTGTGACATCTGTGCTAAAATTACATTACCATGGTACGATATAGACTAGATTTGATTTAATACCTTCAAATGCATTTTACATAAGAGAGGCTCAAAGTCTCAGAAAGACAATTTCGCCTGGTGCTGCCAAGGTCCCTTTCTTTTTGAGGAACCAGAGCAATTGGGAGAATGATTCCCTTCATTAAGTTCTGCTCTATTTCCTTAGAAAAGCTAAGTGCCAACAACAAAAATAGTGGCATATGGTAACAACATTTTAATCTGCATATTTCTGTACTCTGCTCTTGGCCTCTTGCTTCCCATTTTATTATCTACACACTCTCAGTGAACAGCAATCCATCAGCACTGTTTTAAACTGGTGAAATGACACTCAGTGTTACCTAAGATTAAATCAGAACAGCTCTTCATCCATTTTTTGTTACCTCCTTGTCTTGCCAGCAGTGCAGTTAGACAGACATAAAGATGTATACGGAAATCAAAATAAAAATCACTTTTCAAAATATTAAACCTTGGGATGGCAGCTGACAAGAGAAATCATGAAATGCTACCTGTGCTGCATTATTCATCAATTTCCAAATCCATGTACCCAGCCATCATTCAAATACTTGTAAAACTTAAAATTCTTTCTTCCCCACAAATCCAGGTGACATTCATGGGACAAGACTACTGCCTCACTGGGAACAGAATGGAAACACTGACTTCATTGGTGGCTGCTGCTTCTTTGCTCTGCACTGTGACTTGCTGCCTCATCTCCCAGACCACAGGGCTGCTGCCTGTGCACTACCAAGAAGCCATTAGCAATGACTCTCAGATATAAGAATGCTGCAAATAGCATCCACATTTAAATACTAAACAAAGAAATGCTGTATAAGCAGTCAGAACTCTAGCTTAGCCATAGCCTAGAATGAGGCCATTTCACCATTCTTCCTGTTGAGAGCACAAAAAATATGTTCATCGTGTCTGCTACAACTTTATTTGAAGTTTAAGAAATTACAAAGTTGTCCATAAACAGTCTTTCTCAAACAGATTGTCATGTCCCATTTAAAAGTTTGACTTTTTTTCTGGTCCATTTCAACAATAGATCTATCAGCTAGTCAGGAAATTATGAAAGAAAATTCCCATTTTGAAGATACCTAAGCACATCATGCTGGCAGAACATGTGAGGAAAGCAAAGTCAATGGGGACATTCTCGAACAGTACACAGAAAGTGTCAGAATATTGCTAACTGCTCTAACTAGTGTAAACCCAACAGTTGCCTTGGTGCTAACCTTTAAATACACACTTCTAAGGCATACCTGGCATCGAGCACTCTGTGCCCTTATTAGTGCAGAAACAGAAACAGCAACAGCAGACACAGTTAGAGGTGCTAAACAAGCAGCTTTCTGCAGTCCTCCTGTCAGTCTTTGTAAGCTATTAAAACTGAGCAATAAATGTGCTTATGGAATATGCATATGACATGAAACCAAGCACACAAAAAATACATACATGAAGAAGAAAATTGATACCAAGGATATGGAAATATGCAACCTCAGGTTCATATAAGTAAGCCTGTTTGATAGTGTATTGCATTTCCCTCTCTCAGTAATTAGTGTCTTATAGGCATCTGTTTCACTGCAAAAAAAAAAAATAAATTGCATAAACCATGAAAAGATTAAACGTAATTATCATTATTTCCATTTCTGGGGCAAGGCCTTTTCATAAATAATTATGTCACACTGTAAAACTGAAGGCTTTATACAGCTGCCCTATCATTCATAATAATGAGTGGGATAATAAGCCACAAGCCAAATCTTCACGTGCTCATTAGATAGAGAAGACTAATTAGGACTTTAACCAGAAATGCCACTAAGCATCATACTTACTGAGGTAATTAAAGCACTGATGATCTTGAGGCATAAGTTGTCTTCCAGATCTGCAAATGGCATGATGCTGACAAATTTACTTTATATAAACCCATATGGTCTTCAAATAAAGTTAGAGGAATTTACTTATGTGTGTCAGGCTTCACATTAAGTTCCATGTACATGCCCAGTGTCAAACAACCTAAATCTCTACTCACCCTGTTCTCAACTACATGAATATGCAATTCAAGGTAGCATCTTCAACACCAAACTATTGTAACCAAAACCTCTGCCAACATGACAAAGACTCATCACTACATGAAAGTCAGGAAGACCTTTCCCCTCCACTGGAAGGGGTTAATGAATTGACTTACTGACAAGATGCTGACTCAGAGCAGCCAATGGCATCAACTCCTATTTCCTACTCATTAAATTTTCAAAAGGAATAATTTCAGATGGAATGGCCTTTTCCTGTACTTCATGCTTGAAGGAGCTGCCAGCAAATACCTGAAAGCCTATTTTTGTCATATCTCCCTTTGAAAAGCTACTTTTTGTTCTAGCATCCTCATAAACAATACACAAACCAGCTGACCAGGTAGTGTGTTGAGAATACCATTTACCATACTGACAAAATAATACCAGTCATCCATTTCATCTTCTTTTGTCCACCTACTGGCTCTCATCTTCTCCAACATAAAGGCTATATAACATGTCTCGTGTTCAGTTTCTAATTCTGTATAAAATGTAGGCCATGCCTGTAGCTCATGGGTACTGTCCCTGCACAAACAGTGTGCATTAATAATAGCAAAGTCAGGACTGAGATCAAATCTCTTTGTACATCTTACAAATGTTTCACTGATTTGTGAAGATAAATATTTATGCCCATGTTGAAGAATAAAGCAGAAGGAATTGCTCTATCATCTAATGGTTCACAAGGACAAGCAATAGTTTGGAAATCTATACCCAAGAGCCCCATCTAAAACATTTGTAGTTTCAGGTGAACCTTAAGGACTCTTTGTTTCAAGAAAGGAAGAATTTATCAAGAAAAAGTCTACCAAGAAGTCCTTTTTTTTTTATGGACTTCATTCTCCATACATGTTTTTTTTTTCTCTAGACTAAGCCACTTATGAAAAACAGAACAGAAAAAAATATTAAACATCTATTTTGGAAGGCAAATTCCCCATTATAGCAACATTCTCAAAATACTTTAGTGAGCACATTCTGAGCTCTATAGAAAAGAAAGCTCAATGTGACAAAAGTATATATTAGCAGCACTCAAAAATGAAGTGTTATTTGTTTGCTTTAAGGCATTGACAAAATACTAAACCACCCCAGAAGATATAATGCCAAAAAATGAAGAGAAACCTGAATCTCTTCCTGGTTGAGAATGTAGAAGGTTCTCAATCATGAAACACAGAACCAGAAGGGACAGTAAACTGTAATTGTCTGCTTCTAAAAAACCCATGAAATTATTTTTCATGAAATGTGACAAGAAGCTTTTAGAATTATTCTACATTTGTGTCCTGAGTATAATTCCCCAACAGTGAAAATCATCTTGTGTGGTTTATTCTAGCTGAGGAAAATATTGGCATACATACTGCATGCACACTTTCTTTTTCAAGCTGCTTTTGGCAACTTCTTTTATTTTCTTTTAAAAGAGAATTTTTATCAACAACCACATGCTGTGCAAGAACGGTGGACAAGCAGTGGCTCTGCCTCTTCTCAGAGAGGAACTCCCAAGAAATTCTGTCTTTTCTTACAAAACTGAACAAATGTTTCTAAGAAAGATGGTAATTTAAATCAACCGACTTCTTGGTATACAAACTCCATTTAGTCTGAAGCAGTGTTTTCTGCAGCTCAGCAACTTGGCCACGTGTAGGTCCCAAATAAGGATTGGAACAAAGAAAGCTCATAAACATGTAGAGAGAAAGGAGAGGCACTAAAGACTAAAACAAGTTGATCTCCTGTTTGTCACAACTATAACTGATGAAGGACATTCTCTTCCTAGTAGTTTGACCCTGGCTGGGACTTCAATGATGGTGCTGAACCAATAAAAATTCTGGAATAGAACTCCCAGTTTTTCAAAGACTTGGAATCCCTTTGTAGGATCCAGCTGGGATCTTCACACCAAGGGCCATTTTTGTTTCTGATTGATTGCTTTTTTAGAACACCTAATCCCTTCACATTTGTTTTAATCTCGAGTCCTTGTTTGAAGACAATTCTCTAGGTAGGTACTCACTCCTCTTTATATTGCCAAAAGCATTATCAGCTTTTAGCAGGATATAATTTCCTCCTTAAAGTGTTCTAACAGTGGGCATTCCAGACAAGCATGGGAAACCAATAAACCAATTGTCAGGCAGGGAAGGTTAAGGAGAAGACCATTAAAATCAGTTACTGTCTTGTAAATTCTATCTGCTAGTTTCAACAGGAACTGGATATTCTTGTGACTTTGAAACTACCTTCAGGGTAGTGCCCTAGAGCTCACAGGGAGCAATAGTTCTGGCTCTGTCAATAGTTCTGGCAACAGCTCAACAAGACTCCTGATGAGAGAGCAAAAAATTGTAAATGGTGAAATTTGCAGTCACAATTGCCACAAAGCAGCAAATGTATTTTTTTTAAAAGAGATTCTTAGATTAAATAATGTTATCTACTAATGTTGCCTTGTTCACTCTGCTATGCTTTATAATTTAGTAAACTAGCACCAATGTTGTATCTGAAGTGTATTTCACATGCTGTTAGGCATAATAATGCATATGGTATGCTTCATTTAAACAATCAGATACACCTATTACTAGTCATTTATTTTGCTTTTTGTTATTGATTGCTTTTTATTTTGCTGGCTGAGATAAATTAATCCCACTGACAACTTTCTTGCAAGATCATCAATTAGAAATTTTTGGTCAAGCAGCACATATTAGATGCTTTTTACTGGAAGAATATTTTCAGTGAAAGGATTGGATATTTTCTAAAATGTTCACCCAGTACCACAGATTCACAGATATAGAGTTGTGCTAAGCTCAGAGAAGTTAGAGCTGAAAGTCATAAAGCAGTAAGAGAACCAAGTGCTGCACAGATCATACTGAGCTGAACTTTCTCCTCCTCTTGTATTTGCCTGATCTCAGTCTGTATCCCAACATCCTTTGCCCTTGGATCCATCCTATCACTGCAACCTGTACTTATTGGGTTGAAAATTGTCTGTTAAGGCAACTAGAATCATACTGACTGACCTATAGGAGAAAAGGAGTAAGCAATTAACTCCTTGTCCCCAATCTGGAGTGCCAAGGCAGAATAACAATATAAAACTAGGCCTTACATTTTTCAGAGGCTTAGTCTAAGTTCATACCCATTCCTAGACTTAGTCAATTTTGTTCTTTTAACCAAAGCATCTTAAATCAGTTCCTCCAAGGAAAATAGCCCCAAAATCTCTCACACAAAGTTCCTATGTTCATCTGAAATAAAAACAATCCTTATGGAATGCAACAAACCATCTTTCAGAGTTCAAGCTGAAGAATCTAAACAAATTCTCTCCATATCAATCTAACATGGGCTGAATGTAGATAACTGCAGACACCACTGAGCACAAATATCTCCCAGCACAATTTCTTCAAGCACTGAATAATGTCCACAGCAGCAAACCAACCTTCCCATAATACATATCAAATCTTACTTCTCTCTTCCTGTTCTCTAGTTCATTTTCCAGGTTTCTTTCACATTTATATAATCTCTAGGCTCTTTAGCTATTTCCTATTTTCTTCTCTTTCTTCTTATTCCAGTCACCATTCTGCAGTTTCAGAAGAGGTTGATATTAAGCCCTTGTCTTTGACTTGTGCTCACCTAAAGGCACTGGCATGAATTAGCCTCACACCAAGAAATACAAACTGCAATAAAATTGTTTAAAACCTGAGTTTATAAGGTTAACAGAAAGTGACCCTTACATGTAGGTCCATAACATGTGTGAGATATTTTAAGTTTCTATTACATTAAAAATAGTTGTTTCAACCACTCATTGGAGAGAGACCATTCAAATATATCTGAACATTTGATTCATATTTTGGTCACATGAGAACTGCATTCAGGAGGTCTGTACTTGCTTTCTACCTCCCAGGGATTAATAACTCCTGTAGGTAGTCCAAAACAAAGAGCTGTAAGTCAAATCTGAGCAATAATGGCAAACTTCAGATCCAACACTGAACTATGTCACACTACTGATGGTGGAGGACTAAAGTCAGTGTGCCAGTGAACAGTTCCTCCTTGTTAAAAGGAGAAGCAAAGCATGCACGTGTTCTTCAATATGTGTACGTACATGCCAACCTGCAAGCGTATGACTGTGGGAGATTTGGCTGCAACAAAAAATAGTCTTTCTACCTCTCAATAAATAACAAAGTGACATTATTTAAGAAAAATGTTTAGCTCTGTCAAGAGTCCATGCCATCAGCCTATAAAATCTTTCATCTATTAAAAACTTGTTTAATAATCTTGTCATCTACTTCAGTGCTTATTAATTGGATGGAAAAGTCTCTGAGCCACAGGGCACATGAGATATCTGATTTCTTTCTGCATTATGCATATGCAGAAGCAGCTGAGAGCTGCAAATTTTCCTGTTAGGTGACTCTAATGGGCTATTTAAAGAGACACAGTTAGGTCTGACTCTTGTAAAATGGAATTAGAGCTACCTTAGATAGGGTTCCACATGTTAAAGTATGCCAGCCCAGCTTCCCAAGTGCTATAGACATGCTTTAAATCTATGTTACCAGTATTTCTAATTTAGAGTGAGATGAAAGCAAGTGCCTTTTATACATGGCCCCACTGATTTATTTAGTTTTCAAGGTGCTGGAAAAACAGAATAGAGAGCAATAGAACGTTTTGGGTTTGCATTTTCTTTTTAGTTCAGATCAACTTTAAAAGGTCACAAAGGAATGAAAAGAGATTAGAGAATAAAAGTAAGCAGAATGAGCAAGATGAATCAGTGGAAAAACCTCTGACAAGATGAGTAAAGCTTTTCATTTTGAAAGTCAGTCAAAACCATATATAATAGCCCTATTGATAGAATATTGCATTGGGGAGAACAATTACAGAGCCTACATCAATGAAAATATAATAGTGGTTCATATCCAAAGGATCTATTCAATTAAGGCAAAAGTCCCATAGTCACTGAGGGTGGCAGAAACTTTCCCTTGATAGGCCTCAATACAGCCAAGGCATCATCTTTGTCATCACCCCAAGCAGACTGTCCTTTTACAAGGACAATTTCTGTTTTGTAGTAGAAACAGCATTAAAAATCCTACCTATAAACAAATGAGAAAGCACAAAAGTAAGGAATATATAATTAAATAGCGAGTGTTTGGCATGGGGAAGAAATTACAAACTTGTATAGGAGAGAAAATCAGGAGTAGACTAAGTGACCATTTTTATTTAAAACATTGCAGAGTGTTACCTAACATTTATTAGTAATAGAGATAACTGTAAGGAACTTTATTGCAGCATAAGAGTCCAAGCTGATTAGTGTAATACATTGGCAAAAGACAATTAACACAGTTTAGCACCAGGCAAGTGCTCTGCCAAAATGCTAAACTAAACCATTTAAGGTAAGTATAGATGAAACCAAAAATCTAATACTGCTTATAATTAAAATTTGATTTGATTCTACAGTTGAAGTGGAAAGACAAACATAACAGTAAGGCAAAAGCAGCCACTTAGATTCAGCTTTCAAGACCTGTATGACAGTTTCTACTGTCTGCAGTTCTGCAGTTGAGTGAGATCTTTCAGAGATAGAGTCACCAGAGTGTTCATCTGAGAAGGAAGTTAGGATGCAATTAATCAATTCTCATGTTAAATTCTGCAAAGCAAACACTCTCATTTATTATTAGGTGTTCAAACAAATTTTACAGCACTTTAAAATCCTCCTGCCACATTTGTATTATGACTCTGAAGTAATTAGTGAGTTTTTTGTCTTTAAGTCAAATAATCGACCAGCCACATTAAACATGGATACCTGAGACTGGTGTGTGATAAAAGCACATCAGAACTGAATTTAGACTCATTTATACAAAGGTATTTTCCAAAAGCCATGCAAGATAAACTCTGTTTCTAGTTATTATCTATGCCAAAATGCTGCTCCTGGTGCATACCCTTACTGAGCACCTTGAGCTCTTTATCCCATGAGAAAAACAAAAAGGAGGATACAGCTATAATACCCATTTTAACTGACACTTTCAATGCCAAATTATTCAATAACATCAGATAGTACAAGACTGGATAATGTGTCTAATAAGCTGGTGAAAG
This sequence comes from Acanthisitta chloris, assembly GCF_000695815.1. NCBI lineage: Eukaryota > Metazoa > Chordata > Aves > Passeriformes > Acanthisittidae > Acanthisitta > Acanthisitta chloris. Next base: position 51,898 of record NW_008690647.1, on the reverse strand, counting down.
ACAAGGTCATTTTGGGGAAACAAAGCCAAAATGGATCAGCTTACAAAAGGAAATACTGTGTCCCACATGTAAAACCAACATCTGTGCCTTTATGGTGGGTAAGACACATTTTTAATTGTTTTTTTCTCTTTGCAATATTTTCTTTATACTGTGAATTCCATTAAGAAGGCAATAAGATCTGTCTCAATAACACTTGGGGCTGCTTCTTGTTTACCTGCAAGTGTTGCCTTCAAACTTTCCTTCATTACCAGGCAGAAGTAACAAACAAGATACAATTCATAATTCTCCCATCCAAATAGTGTCTGAATGCAAGAACCTGTCTGGTTTTATAGCTGACTGTTCTTATTACTGTTGCTCTTTGTGAAAGAGAAATAGTGATTTAGTTAGTTTGGTCTCTATTTGTCTTTTCAAAAGTTTAAGAGAAAAATTAAGTTCAGGACACAGAGCACTACTTTTGCAGTGATGCTGAACATTTTGAACCAGGTATCTCCCAGCACAGTGTACAGACAGCAGGAACACTCAGTTTTGCTTACCTTTTCCAACTACTGCATAATAATAACAACCCAATTTTCTGATCTGGATCCTGTAGAAAATATCTTTTTTCCCTTCAGACTCCTTCTCTAAGTCTCTGGCTGACTCACCATATAATGTACCTCAGAGGCCTGTCTGTCTTCTCAAATTAAGTTGAACAAGCTACTGAAGAGATGAATGACAAAACCAATATTTTCCACTTGCAAAATAATTCAGGTTGTGTTATATATTGACCATCCAAACCTTTCTTTTCACTTTTACCCATGTAGTCAGTTTTCTCAAGAATACATGTATTGTCTTCTATACTTTTATTCACATATATATACACCCATTAAATGAGTATCTAAGAAACAGACCCTTCAGATCTGACAATATTCTTATTATATTATTTGGTTGTAGATCCTCACCTAGGCCAGGGCCCCAGAAGAACAAGACTTTTCAAGGAAATACAGAAGACAACCTTTACCCTAACAAAAGGCCAGGAAAAGAAATGAAAACCCCCTGGATGCTATTTGTTTCAGGATGCAAGATCATGAACATGACTAGCTTAAAAATCATGCTTTGTGACTCTGGAGAATGGGAAGGAAGTGAGAAATGCAGAGACAACAGCAAAACACTGGACTGATTTTTCTGTGGCTGTTCCATTGTGATTGTTCCTCTGCAGATGCACTACCAAAAAAATCCAAAGCAATTATTTCCTGATTCTGGGTTGGCCCTGAACAATTGGGGGACAAAGTTTCAGGCAACTGCCCTTGTCAGAAAAATATAAGCAATGTTTAAGAAGAGTTCCAGGTATTTTTTGCCTTTTTTTCAAATATTACACTCATCTGGAAAACATTGCCATTATCTTTGTATCCATATACATATCTACTCTTCCTTCCATCAGCAATACTCTACATATCTAGTCCTAACAACAGGAGATGGCCTGTGCCAGTTCTGACCTCCAAAGCTCTTCCATTTTAACAGTTTTAACTGTGACTCTGCTTGGCACACAGAAACCTTTTCCGAGCAAACTAATCCTCCACTTCCCAGGACAAGAATAACATGGACCATATCAGGTTTTCTGCCATTGGCTAAACCAAACCACAGGTCACTCTTGCCATTTGTGCCTCCTCTCCCAGCTGTGCACTGTACCATGGCCTGCATCCCTTCTCCTAGGAAGATACCTTAAGTGCAAGTGAGTCTCCAGAGCTACAGCTCCACCTCCAGCCGATCTGGGACTTGCTCATCTTGGAGATGTGCTGCACTCAGAGAAGTCCAGAACTACAATTCCATATAATTAATGAAATCCACACTAAACAGTATGGATTTTTTTCTTGGTAAGGTGAAATAGGTAACAGAAACATGCTGTCAATAGAAAGACCCAATACATTGATACATGAAACTGATTAACAATAAATACTACTTCAGCTCATGTTCTGATGCCAGCAGTGAGAGCTGGAACTCCAGCTGCTCCTTTCCTGAATCCTCTATTTCACTGTACTTTAGCCGATGCCACTTCTCATTGTACTCTTCATTACCATTCCATAGAACACACTTAACTTTCAGAGATTCATTAACCTAATTTTGCACAAGCATTTCATTTCAGTATTTACAATTCACATAAATAACAACCAAAAAAAAAGTGTTGACATCATATTTTTTCTTAATATATACTCCAAAAGACAATATTGGGCACTTTGTTATTTGAAATACCTTATAATGGTTCACTCAATGGATGAATATTTTACTAAGAAGCTTCAGCTGAGGCTACATTTAGAAACTGGAACATTTTCTTGAAAGCAAGAAGAGGAAAATGTGTGCTGTTGATACTTATGTCTCAAATTTAGACCTACCATGGAAAAGCTGTAAGAAGGTGTGATTGAAAAAGCTGAGCATGGGAGTAAGACCACCACATTTGAAAAGCCACATCAGCCTTGGCTACTCACTCACATGTAATAGCTTTCCCTTGTCTCAAAAGGGCAAGTCTAGTTGTTCCACCAGAAGGATTTATAGTTTGCACCCAACACCAGTCAGAGGTTGGATACATAAAGGTTTAAAAAGTTACCAGATCTCACTGGAATTATTAAAAGAATTAGGATACAATTTGCTTTCAGCTTACTGGAAAGATAATTTTTCAGCCTACAGAACCTCAATTTCAGTACACCAATAGGCAATATCTCTGCAATGACATGCAGCAGGCTATAGTGAGAGAACACATTCACAAACCTTTCCTTCACTGCAATATTCTGGCTTAACCATGTTGAAAGGGAATAAAATAATCCTTGGTAGATATGGAATTGTTCAGTTTTTGATTTGAAGCAGTATCCTAGAAACCATCAGGAGCTCATGTATTCCATTTATCAAACACAGAGTTTTACATCTTCCCAAAGGCATTGGAGGACATGCATAATTCACATGGAACATATATTCAATAAAATGTTCAAAACATTTTGCAAACAACACACAGCAAATAAGACTTTATTTGCTCCTTTTGTGTTATGCTCTCCTTCCCCTGGAAAATACTCTGTGTAATTTTGGATCCAATATTTCTGGGGTGTTATTGTTGTTCCGCTACCTTCCCTAAGTAAATTACATATAGAGAATATCAGAGGATGCTTACTTGCAGCTGCAATCTCAGCAAGAAATATATGCATTGAATTCTCTGCCAAGAGATTTATGTGATTCTAATCAGAAAGTGTCATAATAAAATGTTTACAATGGAAAATGAAAACTCTTAGGCTTTTCAGGGTAGCAGGATGGGACATTTGCCACTTGGCATAGCTAAACTTATATGAATGTTTATGAATTATTCTACTGGAAAATGAATGATGGGCTATAAAAGTTTTTGTGTGTATGTCCCTATTCCCTACTGCACTATGATGGGACTATTCAGGTATAGCAGTTAATACAGCAGAGCTGGAGCTTTTCCTGCCTCAGTAGATGATGGAGTTTTCAGAGCCAAACACTTGCTTATGCCCATTGCTAGGCAGCAGGTTCCAGACATTTGACAGCTTCAGGGAGACAAAGAGGGCAGAAAATGGAGTTTAAAAAGAAACACATTAGATATCTGAAACAAAACACAAAAAAGAAGCAAGACTAAAAACCATTTTAGGACATTTTCACATAGCTGCATCATTCATGCATTGCAACTCATAAGCATAGACTGGATATTAAATGCCATTCTACCTTCCCCACAGGAGTCAGGGAAGTTTGAAAACACAGAGTGCAAATCGAAACCTTTAAAAAGAAAACAAAAAAAAAAAAAAAAAGACAAAAGAAAAGACAAAAGAAGAAAAAGAGTCAGTTCTCTGTTGCCACCTACTCCAGGCCCTACCAGAGCTGTAGGAATGGGCCACGAGAGGGCAGGGGCACTGCCCTGAGCACTCATGCACAGAAGTGAGGGAGTGAGTGCAGCATAATTGAAGTGTTGGCAGAGTTTGCACTTCAGAGTGTGCTTTGGCTGAGTTGTGAGTCACAAATTCCCCCAGAGCCACTGGCTGTCATGGCCCTTCCTAACCTCTGTGTTCTGCTGGATCACTGAGCCACAGATCAGCCTGCTGTTTCCTAAGATAAAGGCAAACCCTTTCTTATCCCCCCCTAACTTCAGAGTACCACTACAGCACAGAGCTTAAGCAAGGCTCCTTAGCAGAAACTTTTTTAAAAGGATGTAACAAATACAACGAATAAAAACACTTATTACAGCCCACTGCATTAGCTGGTGTAAGAAATGGTCTCTGTATCCAGCTTTCCAAGACAGAGCTGAGAGTTCACATTATGGACATCAGTCCATTAAATGGTTGCATGGATTGGAGACTTTCTTTCATGTTGTTTCTTTGAAAAGGAAAGTTTTGCCAGTAAGTAGTTGTTGTTTTGTAATAGCTTATCAAAGCTTCTTTGGGCTGCACCAAATTCAATCTAACTTACACTATTTCATTGCTGTCATTTTCCTTCCAGAGCTGCAAAGTTAGCAGCTGATATTGTTTATGAAATACTGCAAGAAGGGCTGTCTGAAATTCTTCCGTTCACATTTCCTGGTCTTAATAAAAATGGCAATCTTGGTGCTAAATTAGAAAGCAAAATCAAGAACAGCATCTTACCTGGCAGACAGATCCTGAGACAGCTGCTTATGCCATGTTAAAATTTCCTTTCACTCTTTAAAAACCAAAAAGGCTGACAGAACATTTTCCTTTCCCAAACACAGGTAACAGCTGGATTTGTCATGCCTTCAGCCTGCGAGTGCTCATGCTATTTATCATCCAACCACTTCAGTGATCTCTACTAGTTGCTTCTTTTTAATGTTTCAACACCTCTTTAATGAAGTTTAGCTTAAAAAGATATAAATCTGAAAAAATTTGGCCATGGTATGGTTGCAGTTTCAAAGTAAAGTCTATGTATGTGTTTATTGGAAGAAATATTTATGTAAACAGAGTTCTCTAATTATACACACATGATAACACTGAATCAACAGCACTGGTACACCTTTGACATTAGTTAGTTTTATACCCTGTTATATGACAGTAATTAAAATTAATTCATGCAGATTTTCCTTTAAATATACTCCATTAGCAAAGAGCATTTGTCAAATCTACCTCCAGCATACAATGCCTAATGATATCCCTAAACATTAAAAGCCCTAATCTTGTAATTTAGTGCTCAAAGCAGTTTACACATATTAGTCTAATAAACTGCAAGCAGTGAATTAACAGATGTCATCTTGTACATGGAATAATTCATGCCTATTTAGTAACAATATGATACAGTGGACCCACTGAAATAGGAAGTAACTCTGATGTCTTGCTGAAGACGAAAGGTGTTTTGAATATTCTCAGTCTCAGTGGTTTTGTTCAGATCTACAATTCTCATTTACAGTTTATGACATGCATCTGATTAGAAATCCTAATAGCCTCTAGAGCAGAGTGGAAAAACTGCAGACATGAAGAATTGCAGTATTTACTGTCCTGTTATTATTCAATCTATTCATTCAATAAAACCCAGCACTACCATATTAGGCCCATTGCCACTTACCATTACAAACAAACCACTGAGGCCATAAACAAATGCCAATTCTTACATCAATTCAAATGTTAAAAATAAGAAATGCAGGTAGAGATATAAATGAGTCCAGGCTTATGCAGAAAATGATCAGACCAATATTAACATAAAATACCTTGACTCAGTGGCCAGTAACTATCAGTTTTGATTTATATCCTGGATATGCTCAAGGTTCCTACTGTGTAGTTCCAAAGTAGTCCTCCAGGATTAATGAATAAGCAGTACTAAAAATAAAGAAAGTTCATAGCCTTTAATAGATATAAACCTAAAATCCTTCAATGTATAATTAAAAATACTTCACAAACATTGCTAATTCCTGTCTGCAAGACAAAAGCAGCATACACAAATACATGACAGGAAAAAGTGAATCAACAATAATCACAATCCAGAAATCAGCTGCTCTTTGATTTTCAAGGTGACTGAAGAAGCACAGCAAACAGTCTGGTTGGCATTATGTCACTGGATTTTCTTATTAAAAGGGTCTATTTATATCCTTTACCCCCCCACAGCACATGGTGGTTAGGTAAAATATGTAACTGCATTGATTGACTTGCTAATTAAGGAAAATGTCACAGATACAGTTCTGTTATCAAGAACTTAAAGTATCTGAGGTCTTGAATTGGGAATCTGTGGCAAGCAGCCAGATCTCAGCAATTCTGAACCAGGAATGGCTTTTAAGCACTGATAGGTCAAGCAAGGTTAAAACTGATTAGCCCAATCAATAAAAACCCAAAGGAATTTTCCATAGCATCACTGAACTTACAGTTCCTGGACTTAGTTTACTCCTGCATGACACAAAAAGATGAGAGGATTGGTTCACTAACTTTCCTGTTACTGAAATCTTCACTTTTATGCAGTGACCACGTCCTTGACTATTGGATAAATTGTTAATACTTGATAGTACCTAAATATCATCATGGATGCAACTGCTGCTTCTTCAATAAAAATTTTTTACATCAGTGAATGATATTTCCTTCTCAGTTTTACCAATAGGAATTTGCAAATAAATTATGTGAAGAAAGATCTAAGCCAACTTGATTTCCACCTCCCCCTACTGTGTGACTGTTTTATAAGTGACTTAATAACTGTAGTGTTCAGCACTTCTCATTTGTAAATGGTTCTGATAGTTCAATACAGGAACCTACAGCAAGTTATATTAAACATGGGAACAGGGTAAAGAACAGTCTCTTCAGGTTAATTGCTCCAGCTTTTAGGAGGCTGATGAGACAGTTGAATCTATAATCTCTTCCAGGTCATCAGCTTCACAAAAGAGAAGGGCTATGGTCACAAATCTGTAAAGTTCCTTCTCTGATCAGGATTTTAGGCCTGATAAACATTTTGGTCTGTTGTATTTCTCATGTGGTTTATTTTGCAAAAATCACCCTGCCAAATGTATGAAATATTGGACAGCATGATGAAAGATACTTGAAAATAGGACTTCACAGCACTGGGACTTTTATCGTGCACTGATTATATAATGATTAGATTTACCATGTTATTTTTGGAAATAACTCTGAAGTGTTATAAACGTTATATCATTTTTTAAATCACAAACACTTAAGAAATGCAGAAGGCTATTAGCTTCATTGCAACCCCTTAAACTGCTGTGAAATGAGCTCTAAATGTGCTATAAAGTGATTTCAACAATTTATAAACCTCCCCTGATTAGCCTTGAGCAAGATATAAATGTTAGAGAAAACCATTGTTGCAGAAGAGATGTTCGCTTTGGGGATGGGATCCTTTACTGGTTTGCACTGAAAACCAAATAATAAAGGTTTTTTCCTTTGGTATCCACTTCCAGCTAATTTCTACAGAGTCTCCAAAATTCACAGTTCACCTTACAGTTTCAGAAGACACATGAAAAATAACCACCTCTTTTTAAGGGACAATATCCCAAAATGTGATCAACACACTGAAGTTGCCAATATACTACATAAGCTTTGTGAAGTTCCTCACAGACAGAATCAAAGTTCTGAGCATTGAAGTGTCCAGATTGATAGTATATTAAATACTCCCTGGAAGTGTTCAAGGCCAGGCTGGATGGGGCTTGGAGCAACGTGGTCTAGTGCAAAGTGTCCCTGCCCATGGCAGGGGGTGGGATTAGATTATCTGTAAGGTCCCTTCCAACCCAAACCATTCTATGATATGATATTATATAACAGGAAAAGCAAATAAAGACTATTGACTTGTTCTTAAGTGCATACATCATGGCCAAGAGAAGCATGAATTTTTATTCTCCATTTTTTGATATCATTATCTTTTATGCCTTTAAAACACATGTGAGAATGTGAAAGTATAATTTCCTGGTAGACTGGATATGAAAGGAATCATTTACAGGGACTCAAATTCATTTTTCTAGCACCATTTATGAAAGCTATTTATCAGAGTCCTGGATGACTGCCCTGCCCTACTGTTCCCAGTTCAAACCACTCACTTCTCTCACAGTATAACAAGCCACTGATCAATATATGAAATCTTCTCTGAATAAAAGTTAACTTTTTCTCCATCAGTAAGCAATCTTTCCCCTCCCTCCCCAAAGCACACCAAAGCTGATTCAGCAGTTCATAGTGTCTGCTTCATCTGTTTGCATTTTATCAAGTGCTGCAGTCTGCTGCTCCAAGAGGAGGCAGGACTTGCACACCACAAGCATTTGCATATTTACATCAAAAGCCAGAATACAAATGATTTGTCTGGAACTACCTCTTACATCCAGTAGGAGCTATGGCTGCATGGGAGATAAATCACACAAGAATACAAACCACTCCACAGTGTTAAAGCCGTGGACACAGAAGCTGTAGAATTCACCTGCAGTGTATTTTGTATCTATCTATGCACAAATGCTGCAATATCCATGACAGTAAAGGAGAGCTGTTTGTGCATGACAATGGACAAGTTACTTTCCCAGACAAGCCTGAATTACTTTTATACTTCTGAAGATTTTTTTTTTTAGGTATTTTGAGTGGTTTTATTTTGTTAGGGTTTGGTTTCGTCTTGTTCTGGGGTTTTAGCGTAAACATAACCTCCTTTGTACTTTGTAGCCCAGGCAGGAATGGGACAGCTACAGTCAGGGTATGACATAAAAATTCATCCAAACTAAAAGTGTTAGAAACCTCAACAGAAATATTCCTTAAGATTTGAAGTCCAAATTTGCCATTTCAAAATCTGTGTGTATGCTCTGCGTAAGCTTGTAAACTATTGGATACTCACACAAACTAAATTAACCTCTGAACCTTTTGTGATACATTTGTTATAATTATGATGGGAACTGCTACAAGAATTTAAAAGAGTACAGTTCATAAATCCTATTAACCTCTTAATCAAAGATCACTTTGAAAATGCCACTGGATCTGTTAGAGATTTTTTTTTTACATTCCTTGCCTGGCTCTGCCTAACTTGCTGTTCTCTGCACAGCTAATAGTGCTTGAGAGGTCTGTTCACAAGATTCCCAAAGAATAAGCATGTCTGAGAATTTGAAATGTTGGTTTCCACGAAGAATCAAAAGGAAATTTTGAATACTGACTTTCGTTTACATTTGGTTTTTTCAAATAGGTGGGTTAAAAAGTAGATGAAAATGAAATTATTCAAATTAATCTAATGAACATGAAACCAACTATTAGTATCTGCAAGTAACAAGAGTAAAGATAAAACATCCAGAATGAATGTAATTTGATATTTGACCTTCACTAGAGTTTCATGTAACTTTGGCTATTAGGTGACTCCTTGCTTGTGAAATAAAGATCTACCCAGTAAGAATTGAGCTTGCTGGGGGAGGACCAGGTTTTCAGTCGATATTCAAGTGCAAAAGTATGACTTTAAATATTAAGATAAATGGTCAACAGATAAACACCAAAACTTCTGATTCATTTCAGATTTTAACTTTCTCCAAGTACACTCATGCTTGGATTTAAAGTGTTGGTTTTGAAGCCACAGTATCTCTCACCTTTGACCACTTAATCTGCTCTCTAACCATCCCTATAATATTACAAGATTTCTCAGTAGAAGCTACTACACTTCTGCCTCAAACAATGAAGCAACCTGAGCGGAGGAGTGTTAACATCTGTATCCTCACCACAAAATATAAAATTAAAAAACTTTCCTTAAATAATGTATTTGGTAGAGAAATCTGTGTCCTGGTTTTGTCTCACACTCCAGTTCAGAAGTAAATATTCCTGCCTCTCCATTTCAACTCCTTTTCTACATTTGCTGGATTCCACATTTCTATGGTTGATTTATTTTTTTTTATGAACACCTAGGACAGACACTTAACACCCCGGGCTGTGATGACTGTGCCATGCCGAGCTCCACAGCAGATGAAAGACAAGTAAAAGAATTAAGAACAGAAAGTACATGCTGTAAACTCTTCACAAGATTTCTATGAACCTCAGGCTGCTTTCGTACACAAAATCCACTTCAGGCATTTTTGTATGCAAAACATCACCATCTCAGCATTTTCTTCTCATCTCTGCAAAACTATGGCTGCAGAGTCTCAAATACATTAAAACAAAGACCATTTTAATTCGACAGAAATTTTCTCTATTACCTTGTGGTACAGCACAAAGGTTTTACTGTCCCTTCCTCTGAAGGACCTGTTAAACTTTGTTATGCCCCTTCTTGCAATTTTCCTGGCAATCTCAAGCTCAGACTCATAAACGTTCATAGGGCATTATCATCATGAACTGGCATTTTTCCTGTGCAGTTTAATCAACCAGCATTGAACTAGCCTGAAAGCCTATTACTATTCCAGAATATTTTCCAATAATTCAAATAATAAGTACATATCCCTAAGAAAACTATAAAGTCTAAGCGTAGATCACGATGCATTATTGCCAACACTATCTTTTTATTTCAAACTCACCTCTTATACCAGTTCTGCCTCATCTTCAGAGCCTTCCAGGCCAAAGCTCCATGCCAGTTACCATGGATCAAGCTTTCAGAATTACCATGTACAGCAGGAGCTATTCACAAAGCCAAGAGTAAACTTAAAACAGGTTTTGAAGGATAACTTGTTATCACTCTAACAAAAGGACATAGTCAAACATCCAAATGGCTCACAGATTCCCAGAACTGAAAATCCTGCTCCAAATCTGGTATATGCAAACTGTAACTCGGCACTAGAGTCATGTGATCTCTGAGTGTCATTTTCTGAGAGCAAACAAAAGAGTTGCCCATCTTAATATCATTTACTAATTTTTCTGGCCAATGTGAATGGCCTGTTATATAAACCATAATGGGTTTATGCATTTCTGAGCAATTTTGAGGACAGAACATGAAAAGAAAATTTAGATCAATAAAAAAATGTGACAGACAGAGGATGTGTGGAATGAAGTGGCTGACACTGTTGAAGGAGTAAAACTGTAGGTTTCAAATGAAAACTAATACAGCTTGAAATCACCTATTAGATGAAACACATAAAAGCACCATGCCAGAAGAACCAATAATTCTGGTAGCCAAAACACATTGGTGGGATGAATGCCATACTGAAAAGCCCAACAGCACTGATTTAAAGATGATTAACACAATTTTCTGCTATTCAACAGATGCTCATTGCTGGGAAGCAGCAAAGAAGGATTCTGCAATAGGAAGGAGGAATGCCTGAAATACAATTATGAGCTCCCAGTATTGTGCTGTAAGAAAGCAAGAGTAGTACAACCTAGAAAGGGTCAATAAAAACATCTACAGGAAGATAGGTGCTCACTAATGGCAAGAACAGGAAAGCAGCACTGAGGAGCCTGTCTGATCATGGAGCTGCTTCCTCACTCCTGCCTCTGATCACATCCCTAGCGATAACAAGTGGGTGACAAACTATACCACACGAAAATATGAGTACAGAAAAGTAGTGGTCCATTACTAATGGCAGACAAAAAGTAATAATCAATATTTGTACCCAAAGGCAAGAAATAAAACTTCAGCCATTTAGCAAAATAAACCAGACAAGTCTTTCAGCAACAGGTGCAAGTCTTATGACACCTGCTGGGCTTATAGTTACTTGGATTAGTCTAGTATTTTCACAGTTCATTTCAGGCATCAGGGCACCAGTAACAACTATGCTGACAATATTGCACATCTTCATTAGCACTGGCTAATGTTCCCAGCATATTCTTCCTTGGCCAGTGCAATATAACCCCCAAAAAAATCTACTTTCATATTTGTGTTTTATGTTAGAAGTATTGAATTGCAAATCCTTTCTATGTTCATATGATATTAAGATTTAATCAAAAGCTACTATAATTTGCCATGTGAATTCTGTTCCAGACCAATTTACTGTTACTTCTCATGAGAAGTTCCTTTTGTGCTCTTGCAAGCTGTATTAGAAAGATATGAGTATCTACCTGTTACAGATGGCACTGTGAAACCTAATGAACCAGCATTGCCAAGAGTCCTGGAATGCCACATATTCTTAAAATCTGCTACAAAGACACTACTTCTTCAAATCTAAAGAGATTACTAGGGCTTCCACAGCACTGCAATGATTCTTGGAGATGCAAGATGGGCAGGTTTGTGGCGATCTCTCAGAGCCCTCACTTCAGTCCTGTGTTTTCTACGGCTACACACAAATTGCAGAGGCTGAGAGAGCCTCGATCCCCTACCTGTATAATAGCAATAACAACATACTCAACATAGTTTGAGACAGGGAAACATCTAGAGGTTTGTTGAAAATCTCTAGCAATCAATATAGACAGGGAAAAATATTTCATGAGACTTGTGTTATATGAGAAATTTTTTGTTGCTAAAATAAAAACCAACCAAGCTTTGAAAAAGCTCAATGTGATACAAAACTAATCATTAAAACTAAGTTTTGATTTATTGCATCACTAATGTCTCAACAAAATGATTCAGAAGCTTTTCTGTTCGGAGTATTGAACTGTGAAAATGAAGAGCAGGAGATGCAGAGAAAGGCTCCATCCAAGACAGGCTAAGGAAGGTGAAGATGATTGTTTTGTAGAAACACTTCACTAATCAACTCTATTCCAGTAACATGGGGCTTCAGGTAGGCCCAACAGGGCATATGGACAGTAATTAAATTACTCTCTTTGGCAATAAAAGACACCACTGAGTCTTTCCAGCCAATCTGAGCCTCTAATTACGTATGGAGGTTTTCCTAGTGCAATTTGACTTTCAGTGTCTTTCAAGTAAACCAGGAATTAAAAATGACCTTGCACAGCACAAGTTTGCTTTTAAAACTTCTGATGGAGAATCTTCTCTGTGGGTTTTCTGACAAGTCCCTTTAGCTGACAGATTTTTGAATCAAACAAAGGTATCTTTACTTGGTTTTCAATAAACCAAATACACAGAATTCAGGCTAGATTAGCTTGGACTTCACATTTTTCTAAACCTCTGAAAATTTATTGAAATTACTCTGAATTTACACACCTTTCAAAATCCTTATTTTTCTTCAATTCTATCCCTATATTTGGTCTCTATATTATGGCTTTCATGGGAATAACCTCACAATCCAGACATATCTTCCACTGAACTTACTTTTCACTTCACCTGCATCATGAGACATATCTTCCACTGAACTTACTTTTCTTTTCACCTGCATCATGTTTTAACCCCAGCCACCAACTGTGCCCCACACAGCCACTCAGCCACTCTCTCCCCATAGTGGGAGAGAAGAGAGAATCAGAAGAGCAAAACTGAGAAACTTTCTGGGTTGAGATAAAGGCAGTTAAACAGGGAGAGCAAGAGCTGCATAGAGAGGCAAAGGAAACCAAGGAATTCATTCACCACTTCCCATGGGCAGGCAGGTGTCCAGCATTCCAGCCATGACTTGGGAAGACAAATGCCTCTCCCTCCCTTCTCCTCCACCCTAGTTTATTCACTGCACATGATGCCATGCAGCCTGGAACATCCCTGTAGTCAGTCAGGGTCAGTTAGCCCAACTGTCCCAGCTGTGTCCCCTCCCCAGCTCCTTGCACACTCCCAACCTCCTTGCTGCTGGGGTGGGGTGAGGAACAGAAAAACCCTTGACTGTGTGAGCACAGCTCAGCAACATCTCTGTGTTATCAATGCAATTTCCAGCCCAAATGCAAAACACAACCCATACTAGCTACTGTGAAGAAAATTAACTTTATCCCAGCCTAAACCAGCACACATTTATATCAATAAATTACTGGTAAGTATACAGTATGTACCACTACAGCCAATGCCAGCGGAACCAACGTGTTTAATTACTATACCATCTGCAATACCTTAAACAGTACTGTAGACTAATTAATACCCTGATTTATATTCCCTGTGAGTATACAGACACCAACTCTTGAGGGTTGCTGGAGAATTTCAGATGAGCTGTGCTTCTTTCCAAAACTCAGCAGCTAACTTGCTGCAATGGGCAGCTGATCCTGGTGGAAGCTTTAGAAGCATACAGTAGCTAGTTTTTTACTCTACACTTCTCTTTACTGAGAAGGAAAAAAAGCACGTGTGAATGAGGACAGATTGTTGACTAAGCAAAAGTGCTTTACCTGTACAGACAGGCCTTATGGGAATTGACTCACATGGCTAGAGGGTAAAAGGCACCAAAAACAGGCTCTTTAGCCCCATTCAAAGTAAATATGCAGCATAGAAACCTTTGCCAGCCAATAACTTGCATCTCCACAAGTTATTCATCACTGATTCTAATGCTTTCTGCTCAGCCATTTCCCATTCTTGTCATGCCTGTGTTTTAACCTTATGTGTATTTCTTGTCAGCAAAGCTGTTCTTGGTGCATGAAATGAAGCTGAGCTCGCCAGTACTGGAACAGCAATACTTTGAAACACAAATGCCTCGATACAATCCATTCTCAAGTTATTCTCCATCTCTTAGACCTAGAAAAAGCTGTCAAATGCTGCTCTGTTGAAAATATAGACAAGTCACTGCTTGCCTAGGAGAAAAAAGTTAATACTTGAAAAGCAACCTCAAACCACTATTAAGGAAGGAGATAAATGCAGGAAAAAAATGAATAAAAATAATTTCTCTCATACAACATGAATTGGAAATGCAACATAAACTTCCTTTCATGCTGCAGCAGTCCTTGGCAGATTAAATAGTGAAAACATGATTTGACTCTGTGCTAGTCAAAAGCACCCAAACCCAATTTTATTCAAACTTAAATGGCTCTAGCGACCTCTACCTCCAGTTCCCAGGGCTAAGCTCACCAGCATGACAGCAGTGAAATTTGTTATAATTCACTACTGCTATAAACCTCTTACAGAAGTACAGATCAAGATTCATAGCTGGATTAGAACTGGGAGAAGCTGTTCAGTTTACGAATTTAGAAATTCATGGGACAAAAGGTTTTAAGAAAAGTATGTTGAAACAGAAAATAGGAGATTCAGACACCTTTGCTTCTGGATCTAGTCTTATTTTTTCAATTTCTTCCTCCATATGACTTAGAATATGAAAAGGCATAGAGTATGTGAATATACGTATCTCATGATATGACTTAGAATATGAAAAGGCATAGTGTATGCGAATATACGTATCTCATACAAAATCTCTTCATGACAATTGATCCAAAAGAAGTTCTTGTATCATTAAGTTCTGTGGTCTAATACAAAAGTGATGCTAAATACCAAATTTCTTAGAAATACCTGGAAGGTGTTCTCATTTGTAGGTGCTGATCAGGAATTTCCAACTCACTTCTAATCTGAAGTACTTAGCATAGTTTAATTGTTGGCATTTATAAAGATAAGAAAAATCCATTCAAATCTTTTAACAAGTAGCATATCATGCATGACCCCAGTGTGTCAGTTGACACTTTATGGCCAAACTCTTATATGCTGAACCTCTTTCTTGCATAGACACATTTTTCTGTCATTTTAATATTTACCTTTTCCATTGACAAAACCTACCATGACCATGAACTATGTTTTAGCAACCCAAAAGGCTTTTAAATGATATCAAAATAAAATTACTAAATCATGAATAGAAAAACATGGAGAAGTAACAAAATGGCTATGCTTTATATTTCTGCTTTATAAAACTTTAGTTCAGAAATTCCCATTGAATTATTAAGATCATTTTTAGAAAAATTTCCTGCTACCTTAAAAATAATTATTGATAGCATATACATATATGTTTTTATATATTTGTTTGTATACATTTTTATTTAGATGCTTATTTTAAAGACCCTGCCTAAACAGGAAAAATTTGCTTACTTAGTCTCCCTGTGCTATTATTTCTGGGCCAAACCTACAATGTACCAAGAACTAGTTAGCTTTAAAAACAGTTTTCATGTTTCAATCTCCATCTCTCTTCAGGAAAGCAGTGACATATGGTAGGGAATATCCTAGTCCTGGGAATTTCATTCATAAGCTCTCATTGCTGCAGGCTCTAGATTAAATGAACAGTTTGATGAATGCTCATGAAGATGTGTCTAATAGGAAAATGATTCAGCATTTCTTTTCTGTGTGGGCAGAAGCCTTCATCTTTGGAGCTCTTCAGAGAGAGATCATGTGATTGGATTTCTCTTCAAATACTGAACGCAGTCCCCAGAAAAAGATCCAGCCTCAAAAGGAATGTAGAATAAGAGGTAGGGAGAAATCATAAGCACAAGGATAGAAAGATTTAGTCAATGATAGGAGAAAGCTGGAATATTTGCCATTGAAATAATTAAATTCATTTTGGCAGATAAAGTATTCCTTTTTGCACTTCCCTGCACACTTTTTAAGTTGGTTTTGTAAATACATTCCAGTTGGTCAGATTACCAGGATTTCTGCAGGTCTGCCCCCTTCCTCCTGTATCAAAATCTAACCCAGAGATGACTGGAGAGCCAGCAACAAAGCCCTGCTGAGGCAGCACAGGGTGACAGGGAGAGCACATGCACATCAGGAGAACCATTACCTCCTGCTCAGAGTTCCCATCATTGACTAACAGCCAACAGCTATTGACTAATACCTAATAGCTGATGGAAAGCAGCTCCCAGTTCCATCTCTTGAAAAAATTTGGAGTGATCCAGGGGTACCACAGCCATGCTGGAGTGGCTTCTGACACAATTTTAGAGTAAAATAGGCTCTTTACATAATAGCTGCTGATGTGAGTCTGGAGATACTTTAATATACCTTGATGGAGAAAAAAACCACCAAAACCCTACACTTTTTATTTGCTTCTGTGTTTCTGAGGCTGGAAATGCTTTAAAAACCTACATAAAAGGAATTCCAGTTCCAAATATAATGAAATGAAATATAATGAAGCCCAAGAGAAGTCAGAGAAAGCAAGCAGAGTATGGTTGCAGGAAGTCACCAGGAACAGAAAATGAAAAGCAAAGTCCTAATACGATGGCTAAAATCAAGAGTTTTGTTTCTTCGACACAGATACATCACTGCAGTAACAATCTAACTCAGAGTCTGTGCTCCAAGAAAGTTTCTCTCAAAAATACTGATCCCCATGGAGGTTCCCTAGACAGAAAGTGTGTGGTTGGAGCTTTTTTTGGTTGAAGGGGGAGGATATTAGATAAGTGTGACAATAACAAGTCTACACATCTTTTAGCACCTAATTAAAATGTGCTTTAACAGCAGGTCAATGTCAGAAGTAGTTAAATCCAAAATTTAAATACTGTTGACAGCTACTTACCCACCGGAGGCCTGGAAAAGAAGGGTGTTAAGTTTTCAAAAGGAGAGGATGAGAGAACCTCTGTAGTAAAATACAAATTTTTCCTGACATTAATGATGAAATATCTTCTGATGGAGAAGGTTTAGAGTGGATTTGGTTGCTGCCTTGATTTACTGAAAGAACTGGCACGATGGATCAGCACCACCTCAATATAAATCTTCAGCAAACCAAAGAGAGGGTTGCCCTCCTATAGCATATGAATCACTCCTATCAGCCACACAATTTTAAGGCCCATTTTACAAGAGCTGTTGGCATTTCTTGATCTTTTTTATTTGAGAAAGAAAATGGCATCCTGTGACAGTAAAATTTGTCATTTTGATATGCTGAACAAAGATTTATATTACTTGAATCAAAGCATTTTTTTGCTTGCCTTTAGAAAATGCAATTGAATTTTTTTTATTTTTTTAAGGGATTTGAGATAAACAGATATTAGGAATTCTAAAGAAAGTTGTGTTCACCTAATGTATTCAAGCACAGTGGCTTTGATAGCATGTGTCTTCTGTAGCCTTCAGGACAGGTAACACTACACCTCTCACTCACGCAGAGAATGTGTTTGATCAGATACAGCAAGTCAGAGCCTTTAATAAGCAAACGCTTGAATTTAGAGCAGCAGTTGCACAGGTTCATGTTCCAGTAGTTATTCAGCTGTGAAGAGCTTTATTTGCTCGATTCCACTAATTTCTACACTATCCAACCCTACAGATCAACAGCAGTTCAGTACTCTGCCTGCTGCTATATTTGCTTTTGGGAGAAAATTTCTCCATGAGACTCTCCTTAATGAGAATTTTCTTTGGATTATTATTGTTTTCTTGTATGATTATCAAGCCTATTTCAATTTCTTACTTTTGTTTTCCCAGTGTTATGTAAATATTTATTAAACAAGACTGTTAGTATTAAAGAAAAACTCACTAGGCCTATTCCCAAACATCCCCTATCACTTCTGAGCAGAACTTCAACTAATATTTCATATTCAACTGAGTTTCAAGTTCTCAGCTCTAGTGTTCATTAAAGAGAGAAGTAATTTTTTGATCCTAGTAAATAAACTTCTGAAAAACCAACATGGAGCAATACACTAACATTAAAGCACAATTACTTCAGAGATATTTCAACAAAAAAAGGCATTTTCTATTTCATCTAAATCCATAGCTTTATTACAGAATGGCAAAGAGTGTGACACACTGAAGAAGCTGCTCATGTGCTGTGTTTGATACCTCTGAGCAGCTGAGCAGCTAAGTTTAACAGAGCTTAGTGATATCTTTTTCCAGAAAACCGTTCTATTTCCATTTTACTAAATTATGTGCCAGGAAGGAGTGAAAAAGATTAAAAGGCAAAGGTTAATTCAACGCTATAGGAAATACTTTCAGGATTTGCAGACTGTTTATTCTAGGAAATAAAACTGAATTTTTTCATTGTATGTTCAATTTACAGGTAGCGAAGGACTGCAAATAATTTGTAGTTTATATGGTAAAAAACAATAGACTTTCTAAATCTTGTCAGCCCTGACTTAAGAAGAGACACTACCAAACATATTTTCAGACACAATAATGACTTAAAACTGGTTAAAATGGATGTCAGTTATGAATAGAAACCTGAGCCAAATCTTGATAAACTGGTATCAATGCAGTATTTAAGAGATTTACAGTAAAGTGATTTTTCACTAAGGAACAAATGAAAACATAACTAATTTTGTGCCAAGGGTGCCATCTTACAAACCTAAGGCCTATGCAACTTCTCAAAAGTTTTAGAATCATCCCTCAGTGCCATCCGAGATAATGAGACAAATTGCTGAGGGATGCTGAACAACTTTTCTCCTCTCCTTAATCTTTTATCCTCCAAACCCAGATGTATTCCCAGACAACTTATAGCCATTTGTGCTCTTTTCATTTTACCTTAAACTGCTGTCCCAGTATTCAGGGTTCATTCCCTTCACACACATATAGAGGTCCGGTCATAAGATGTTCCTCTTGTCAAAAACATTCTTCTAACTCTACTTAACACCCAAATACTACAAATTACATTTTGAAGCAGTCATTAATCAAAAAAGTAATGAGCAGCAATAATTTTATTAGGCAATGTGCCCTTTTTCTTCGATCAGCTGCATTTTCATTAACACATTTGAAAAGATGCCAAATACAGCCTAAGCCTAAAGATTAAATAAATAGCTTTATGTAAACATAACTATCTCATATCTTGTAGTGTGAAGCATTATGAATTCTCAGGTTGAATGTCTTGTCTTCTGACAAGCATGAACATCTATCAAAACAGCCACTTGCTCTTTTCCAGTACTTGGAATCTATTACTTTTCACACCAATTTTTCCTTCAATTCGGAAGTGTTAAATAGTGTTCATGACATTCAGGTACATTTCCCTTGAATCCAGCACAGGTAAGATTTTAGTTAATCTCCCCAGAAAAAGTTACTTAAAGTGAGAGGAAGAAGAAATTTGCTGCACTGCTCCTCTAGAGACTCCAACAGGGAAAGAAACACAGAAATGAGGAGTGAAAACTGCCTGGACATCAAGAAGAAAGTTTGGCTGAAGTCTGTTCCTCATGGAGCAACCGATTGGCCGTTAATGTCTTGAAGCATTCTCTTGGTGGCAGCAGTTACATGGTTACAGGGCCTCATGCCAAATGTGCACATCAGTGTACACACTGTAAACAAATAGCTGAGTGTTTTGAATAAGATCATGATCCTCTTGCTCACAGCTGCATAATGCAAGAAGCATTCAAGAGAACTTGAATCCCACCATAAGCCTATCCACACAACTGGATGTTTTCTACTATAACATTTCTGCAATGCAGTGCTGTACTACACCTAAATTGCATTGCCTTCCATCAAGCAAAGGGGGGGGAAAATATCTTCCTAACAAATCAGCTTTCCTAAGCACTTCAAGGTATCAGGTTTGACTCCCCTCCTTTTATTTGTTATAGATTTTTGTTATGACTGTGCTGCATCCTTGAAATTTCCCAACTCTGCATTTGGTAAGATCCCTGGGAGGCCTATGGGGGCTGCAAGCCCAGACCTATAGAACTACCCAACAGGAATTAATAACAAGCTGCTATCACCGGACCTCTCATACGTCTGAGCACTTCGAGAGGTTTCTGGACATGAATTACTTGAACACCTTCAGGTTCCTCACTAAATAGGTGAAGGGAAAATTTGTTACAACATCTACAGGAAGAGTTGGGCATGTTAGAGTAATGTCTTGAAAGCTCTCCAATGCTGCATGTGGAGGGGGTGCAGGAAGAATAATAATATTTCACTACCTTGGACTTCCAGAATTAACTTTCAATACCACAGAATTAACAGCCACACCTGTTCCACACCCAATTCCACTCTGCAGCCTTGTTAGAGCCATACAACAGGAGGTGGAGTGAGCCTTTCCTCTCACAAGAGAGAAGTTTTCCACACTAACATGTATTTCTCAAAGGGTCAAATCTCAAAGTTTGGTGGGCAAGTTTTACATAAGGAAACACTTCTGGATAAAGCATATCGGAGCAAGTTGAACTGCATGGATAATCAAACATTTGTATTTGTCAAGGAAGAAAATGCTGTAAAAAGCTGTGTGTGTCTTCACAGACTGTCTGTGTAGGTCCTAATAAGAGTCACATGGACATGTCTTGGATTTAACAGTGACCCTCAGTCATGGTGCATTCCAAGTCACTAAGGTTTTAAGTAGAACGTACAGAATATTTTAAGCAGAATGAAATATTATAAAAGCAAGCAATCATCATCACCTATTCACTACCCAAACATCCAGTTCTGTTCAACCAAATCCACTGGGAAATTACTGGTATTTTAAAGGGAAAGATTTCTTTATATTCTATTTTTAGAAGTGCCACCTTTTAAAACAAAAATAATAAGG
>NW_008690647.1:0-30849 GCF_000695815.1 Acanthisitta chloris | reverse complement strand
CTGAAACTCATGAAACAATACTACATTTTCATCATATGATGACCATTTCAAGGATACCAGAAGTTTTTGCCCTTTTTTATATTCCCTTGTTTTGACATTTAAATTAGAACCTAGTAAATGTCACATTTTTCATATTTAATATTAATACAGTCAACACTGACTTACTCTACATCTTAATTGCTCTCTTTGTAATTCTAATATGCGAAATAAAACTTTTGAATTCCTAATTATCAAAATGCATGGTGGAAACATACCTACTATAGAATTAATTCCCAACAAGCTGAATTCAGTGTGTCTGTACCATAAGTCTGTGCAAAAGCTGGAAATCAATAACACCTTCCAGATCACTGGGCTTGGTGTTTTTAAGTCAAGAGAGTTAGACTATATCATCTAATTAACAGGACAATCTTTAATGAAAACCCAGTGTTTCCTGATATTTTCCATTTCAGCAGAAATGTGGCAAAGATGAGCATGAAAGAACCTTCTCTTCTCTCTCATATCTATACAAGCACCTTTGAAAGTCAAGAGAGATCTCAGCAAGGCACTAGCAAGCCTTAAATTATCATCTGAAGTACTTACATGTCAATACTTGCCCATGCAGGAAGGAGACTCAATTAGCTCTGTATGACCCAGCCAGTATAAACTTGGTCAAATCCAGTGAAGGTGTGACAGATTACAACACCAAATATTCTGTCCCAGTGTTGCTCTGCCTGGAATGCATTAGTCTTTATCTATTATTTTACAAATATGTTAGTGAACATTTTGACGAATTAAACCACAAATTTCAGAGTTCACAATGGGGAATCATATATATATATACACACACACACACAGGTTTTTTATATATAACTGAGAATTTATAAAGTATCAGTATTCTAATGCTAAAAATCATCAAAAATATCCCCTTGAATATTACTACAACTACTACTAAGAACTCAGTAATGTCTTCCATAAATCACAGCAGTTTAAATAAAGCTATGGCATATAACTGTATTAGTCTTACCTAGCATTTTTATAGCTAAGCAGTAAGCAGAAAAGTTGCAGACAAATACCATGCCCTGTGGATAAGAATGCTAGAATGCAAGTGGAGTAATAAAAGGCCATTTTCACATATTCTCTACTTCTCAAAAAGAGAAAGAATTCATTCTCTGATATTCTCCATAGGATGCCAATGGTAATATTAGTATGGGGTTTTTATCTGTCACCCATCTGCCATTGGAAGAGAAATAATAAACACTAGGATGGCTGAGGCATGGCTTGACATGTGAAGCTGTGAGAAGCATATATGAAAGCAAACTCTTGCACGTAAACAAAAACAAGTCCCTTGAAAACATTCCAATCCTGACAATGCAGCTGAAATATCATTTTCCTATTCCATAAGGCAGTTCCCTATTTTTGTACCTGCTTTGGAAATGACCTTAAAGCCAGGGACACATTCTTCCCTTCAATGGCACTACATCTTAAATTTATGCTTCAAGATCCTCTGCACAAAATGAAGTTGTAATTAATTTCAGGAAGCTGTAGAGCCCTTTTTGATAAAGTGCACAGATAGAAGCATTTGTTGTTCCATCAACAGAAGCATTAAATTCCTGATTCTCGAAACAAAAAGTGAAAACTCCTTTAGCCTCACACTAAACTTTCTGACACAATCCAGACTTTGTTGTGTCTCAGTTGCTTATGTACGTTCTCACTAGCTTTTATCTTCCTAGTCCACAACTCCAACTACTTGGCAGCCATTCATAGCTATCCTCCAACAGACAAGCTCCCCGAGTTCAGTTGCACAGAGCTTCATGATTCATATTAATTCCAGTTCAAATATTTCATTTATTGCTCAAAAATAAAACCTCCCTTCCGACCTGCCCTCATACCAGCATTTTAACCCATTAGTTACATTGATCAACAAGTTTTTCTCTGCTTTCTCCAAAGCTTGCTCCCCCTTTGGAGGAACCTCTCCAGAAGCTATTCCACTGTCTGCTGTTATACCCCACATGTGATCCCCTCCTCTTGTTCTGATTCTTATGAAGATAGCTCAGCAGCTTTGCCTGCTCTTAGCCTCCCATTCTGGCTCAGTTCACCTGACACTCCTCTTCGTATCTCTCCCAGCATCACTTTCACACAAGTGAGTAAACCACAGAGTACTACAGAAAAACCCTTCCTAGTTTTCACTGAGTTCATTTCAATATTACACCTGTGTTTTTTCTCAGCCTCACCAGAAGAAAGCAGCAGGTTATATGCAGGAAAGGTGTACCCTTTTTTACTTGGATTGTAAGTCTCCTGGGACACGCAGCAAATTTGCATTCTCTCTCTGATAGATCTAAATCTTCATCTTTGACTCAACATTATGATAATAAAACTTAAAAGCAATTATATACTAAATATTCAAGCAGCACCATCTAGCTGTCCAAAAATTAAAGCAGAGACTGTGAGTATATAGCAAGCACTAGCTCATGGTTCAGAATATTAACATGTATTTCTGGTGGAGAAGCACATATCTTCATGGTTCTTTGACAGGGAGGGTGCAGCACATTATTTAACAGAGGCATTAAAAGGAACAAGGAGCTGAAAGTCTGCAGCCTTCCTCTGCTCTGTCTGTAACCAGAACTGCCCAGAGGGGTTGATCCTCACCTGTTTTCTCTCCGAACACCACACTTCCAATTGTCTCCTGTAAGGCATCTTATGATGGAATCTGTGACCAGCATCCAGTTTGTCTTGGGAACCAATATACAAACACAGATCTTGAATTACCAATAATCAAAGCACACACCTTTCCATACCTCCTGGAAAACACCAGAGTGTATCAGTCATATCTTGTTAGTATATAAGCAATGCTACCTAATTAATAGGTAACTGCACATCTCTAGCCACTATTCCTAATGTCTATCAATGTCTCTGTCTCAAAATACCTTATACTCTAAGAGATTTTACTAATGCTCAAAGTTACCAAATCTGAAGGCATATTAGCACAGCAGAGAGCACAGACTTCTTCATTTACAAGGGTGATTGGATTTTTAGAATAGATTATATCGAACTTGTTTGTCAAAGTGTAATACAGACCTACCCAGAAATAAATGACCTCAATAAACATACCTACAGCTAAGAAAATGAAGGATCCTGCAGAGTTTTGTGACTTTGCTCTTTTCAGCATTGCAGTCATGAGACAGTGTGAGTTTTGTCCCCTTTCCAGACCAAAAAAAAGAAAGAGGTTGGTAGAATGAGAATAAGAAGAGCATTTCATCTATATGCTGCATTGAGCAGCCTCACTCAAGGTGACATTTGATTTCATTTGAATTTTTTTTAACATTAATCACTTTTTCAAATGATATTTAAAAAAATAATTTCACAATTACCATGTCATAAGGATATGGCACAAATTATGCATCTAAAACACCTTTAACCATCTTGAAACAAACAGACTTGTTCACTTCAGGCTCTGCTTTGCTTTGTAATTATTTTAGATGACTATTTCTGGAGCTCACCTGGTTATGTATTCATTTGTTCTAATAGAAGCTTTCTTCTGTAAGTGGTCTGTACTACTTCCCTGATGACAAAAGAAAAGGAATAGCTAATATCTCACTGTGACCTTGAAACCTGGAAAGTGGAATACATTTAAATAATTTAACTACGCATAGCACGTGAAGTGATTGTTACATGTCTTGCATCCTGAAAATGCTGAAGTCGTGTAAAAACTGATTGCATTTGGGGTAAGTCAATCCTGTCTATTTCCACATAATAGTCTGTTGACTGCTGTTGTACTGGTCTTTTCAATTAGACCATATTATGCCAGAAACATAAATACATGCACTTAATATGCATACAGCTCATGCATACAGTGCCATACTAATATGCATATCATTCTACATTCAACTGCAAAAACTTAATTTCCATTATTCATTCTAAATTACCAAATGATAGTAATATACTTGTCTTGGTCTATTATTTTCAAACTCAAAGGACTTAAAAGTCCTTGAAAAGAAATGGCAGCTAAAGCTGTCATGGAGTTTCAGCTCACCACAGAAGGGAACAGGCACTCTAAGGAAAAATAATTGTACACTTCTTTACAAAGAGAATGTAAGAAATATGCATTTTTATATTAAACAGCCCATTGTACTCCATCATTCATAAGATGATAATGTCTGTAAACCCAACCACAATGACAACCAACTCTTCCCACGAAGGTTCTAGCACTGGCAAGGGGATGTGGCAGCTCACCACAGCTGGTTTGGCTGCAGGAACTAGGAATTCCTTGGCAGCAGCCACCTGCATTGCAGCACTTGCATTTGCCTCTGAGCTGTCAAGAAAGGACAGGCAGCACACAAACACCCCCTGACCCAAGCAACAGGCCATCAGAGGAAAAGGGTCTTTTCATTTCACAAATTCTAGGAAGGCTTTTCTCACATACAAATTGCACAAATTTACAAATTGAAAACCTTGAGCTATAGACAACACCTCAAAAAAATTACTGGTTGGCAAGTACAAGTCTTGGAATAAGCTGAAGAAGCAATCTTTGTACCCTGGTAAGCAATTGCTGTCTGCAGTTAATTTCTTCCAACAGCATCTGCTGCCTACAAGTTTCCTCAAAAGGCTTATAGCTATGTAAATTTTCTGCACCAATCCTTAAGGTCCCCCAAATGACACCTTATCCCCCAGAGTAACTGTCCTAACTCTCACCTTCCTTAAGCACCCAATACCCCACCTGCTTGCACGTGGAATCCTTCATGCTGAGGCACACTGAATCATAGAAGAGCCCAGACTGGAAAGGACCTCTGGGAGTCATCTAGTCCAGCTCACTGCTTAAACCAGGTCCAATGAGATCTGACTGTCCAGGCATGTTTCGAGTATCTCCCAGCATCTGAAAGTGAAAATGGGGTTTTACTTTTTCTTATTTTATGTTTTAGACCTCTATAAGAAACTAGACTGAATAGCAAATAATGTAACAACATGAATAATACAGAAAACATTAAAAAATTGCTTAGTTGGTTGGTTGATTTTTTTTTCATCCCTATGAACTGAAAAGCACCACTTCAACTGTGATAACAGAAAAATAATTATTTTGTTGATCATCATTATCAGAAGCTGTTGAAGGAAAACTTTTTCTAGTGGTTAGGACAGGAGTACAGCAGAGTGCAATGAGGTGATAACATGGACAAAAAGTTGACAAAACTTTCTTCTCCATGTTTCATGTAGAGCAAAGAATATCAGTTAGAACAACCAAGCAACCACAGAATGCTAATTCTGCACTGCATCCTCCTCCTGCAGAATTATTACAACTGAATTTTCACATCAGTCTAATAACTCCCCAAGTAGAAGTTCTCTTCCTGCCAGAGGAGAGAGTATGTGTTCATTGTCAGCCCTGAAAGTGAGGGATAAACTCTTGAGCAAGTTGCAGTGTGGTACATAATGTCATGGGGCACATGGGAATTTATGGCATTGCAGAAAATGAATAATTTCAAATGCAAAAGAATACATTCTATTATCTGTCCCTGCAATAATGCAAAGTAGATGCATCCTCCAATGTGCAAGTGTTCTGCAACAAGTTTTGAGCACATTGCTTTTATATATGTTGGTACATTCTTAGCTTTTGTATCTCTCTTATTTTGACAAAATTGTTTGTTTTTGTAACTTGTCAGAAATTAGGTACTTGCTTTTTTTTTATAATAAAAATCCCAACATTCAGTTTTCATAGCAACATTTCATCTCTTGCATTTTGAGTTCATACAAAAACCTTTTCTAGAAATACCTTCAAACTGTACCATGTTTAATCACCAGTTCATTGACAGGCACAATATCTTTCTCAAATATCACAAACTGAGAAACTGCAAGTAGCACAAATGACCTTAATGCTTTCTAGAAGATTGCTGCTGTACCATACATATTTCCCTTTCTTTCACTCCCCACCACTTGAATGTTAGTTCCACGAAAGAAGTATTGGTATCATAATTTCAGTTTTCAAAGATGACCTACCAATGAGTCACTGATTTCAGTATGTCCACTGAAAAAGGTTCCTAAGATAACAGCAACCAATAAAAAGAATGTCAATGTCAACATTACCTCATAGACAGCGTTTTGTGAGCCAGATGTTCAATGCTTTGTCCCACACAGCCAGCCAAGCAATGAGCAGGGTAATGTGACTGAGCCTGGAGGCCAGATCAGATTCAATGACCCAAGCAGTTTTGCATCGATCCAGTAGACTAAATTTACTACTGATCTATGCCAATTTTTATCTAATTTAGGGTGAATCATTCTGCTTTCAACAGCTTAGACTTACTCAGGATATTACAGCTGGCACATACAGGCACACCTTTGTGCCAGTGGAAATGATTTAAGCATATTAATTAACACAGGATACAAACTTATCTCCCAAAATATCACTTCGCAGTAAGGTGACATAACCTTATTGACCTCAATACTAGCTGGCTGGGACTACAACCAATTTTGGATGAGCAGATACTCCAAGAAATCTCATGGGTTTGGCCAAATCAATGTGTCTTACATCTTATATAGCCAAAAAAATTAATTAAATAAATGGTCAGGCCTGTTTTGTTCCTGCTGGCACAAATGCAGGAGCAGCCTTTCCAAAGGTGCTTTTCCTTCTACTTGGAGATCCTCAAGGCTCCCTTCTGTCTTGATGTTTCCAACGCTAGCTCCTTGCTACAGCCAGAGAATGGACTTGGGAGCACAAAGCAAAATGCAACATCCAAGTTCAGTCAGTGCAACACATTTAAATTGACTGGTCCCTATCCAGCTTTTGATGTGGATCTGACTCTTTCCATTCATTTAATACTTCCTCTGAAATTTATCTTGTTTACTGATATACAGCAACGTTTGAGGACAAATTGAAGCAAAACTTAATGACTTCTCAGCAGTGGGACACACATTTTGTGAGGCAACACGTGCAGTAACAGTTCTTGAGGAAGCTCCCTTTTTCTCCCCAGTATTGGCCCATTGCAGGACTGGCTGAAGGGGCCACATGACAAGTCTCCATGCTGAAATCAGTCATACCAGTTTTAATGGAATACATATCTATTCCAACTTGGGCAGAAGTATACAGATTATGTCACTAGATTGCACTCTTCACCCCAGAAACTATGTCAATAAAGAAAAAGTCATTAAACAAACAAGATATCTGAAAAATATTGCTTTTTAAAACATTCAGCACCACAGTGATCTGTCTTTTCCTCAACAAAAGGAATCAAATAAATGAAAACTAGCTGGTGCCTTTGGTCTTACATTGGAAAAATGATAGGTTTTCACCTCTGTGGAATATTCCACAGGAAGGTAAATTGTCCTTCCCACTCATTTATTTAGGCCCTCAGCCAGTTCCAGGCTATCAGGCACACAGCCTACACAGATTATGAATTTACAAATAAACATCATCTCCTTTCACTCTACATAAACACAGATTTATTGCTTTTATGTGTTGGCTGCAGGTTTTTAAGCTACTGTCAGTTTGAATTTATGGAAGACAAACAAACATGGCCTCTGGGTTCATTTGCCTGTGTCACTGACTACCTGTGTCACTTTTAAGGACACCTCTGCAGGCCTCACCTTTGCCATTCATAGCAGAAAATCTGTAGATAGAGAGTTTCAGCATGACATCTGGAAATATTGTTCCTTTTTAACAGCCATATAAGGAAGGCAAATAGTACTTAAAGCCATTGATTGATAGAAGTTCTCATTTCAAGCTGAAACAGAGCACTGTAAAAACTTGACATGTACCACTTTTGAGCAATTTCAGTAGAACACAGCCTTTGTTGCATGAATACAAGACTTCTGAGATGAAAGAAAGCAAAGCAAAGTTACAGAACACAAAATTAACTTTGAAAAATGGGATGAAAATACAGCAATTTGTGGTGTAACAGGATAAAAACACTTGAATGGGTGATCTTTTCAGAATTATGCACACATTTGCAAGTAGTTAGCAAATAAGGTGGAGGCAATCATATACCTGACATTCAGTGCAGTGAATCACAAGGAAGCAATTCAGTTATGCTGGTGCACTGCAGAACAATTGGTTAGTATATTGACTTGCTAAGAAATGTAATTGTAACTTCATTGGCATATTATGTGTTTTCTATTCACAAGTAACGTTCCATGTGTATTTAAAGATTTTTTTCAGATCATGAATTGAGATTTATACAGATTAACAATGTCTTTCATTTCTCTAACTGCCAATTCTCTACAACATATCAAGAT
Organism: Acanthisitta chloris; assembly: GCF_000695815.1. Lineage (NCBI taxonomy): Eukaryota > Metazoa > Chordata > Aves > Passeriformes > Acanthisittidae > Acanthisitta > Acanthisitta chloris. The sequence goes on along the minus strand of NW_008690647.1, from coordinate 22,656 downwards.
TAATAATAGGACTGTGTAATTATTCTGTTAAATATAACACTTTATTTGGCCAAATGGCCTAATGTCTTGCAGCTACATCAGGACAGATATTATCACTAGCACTTAATGGCTGTTGATTAACATAATGGAAGTCTGATATTAAATTAAAACAATGTGCTGGTTTTCAGGGGGTCATGCTAAAACAGCTGGTGAGGTTATGGCTTGGTTCCTTTGCATTATGATCAAAACTTTGCTGATGAAATCAATGTAGCACATTAACATACACATTTCTTTGTGGCATCTTAATGATCTATATCCTTTAAGCATGTTTTCAATAGACAGGATCAACAGCCTCTCCTTCCCTTGTCTTTATTACTTAGGCATCACACTGCTCCAATATACATTACTTTTAGACCAGCAATATCTAAGGAGCTAATAGACCCAAGACCAGTAAGAGGACATTTGTCCCCATTAGCATCAAGATTCAATGAACCTTTATGAAGCTAATGCCTCAATCTCTGAAATTCCACATTCGCTGCCCTCCTTCAGACTGTGCCCTGAAGGCCACCAAAAGCATACATAGATTATCCCAGTCCCTCCTTTGCTCAAACACACAGAGGCTCCACAGGGACACCATGACTGCAGATTGTGATTCCAGGTATCCCTGTAGTGAACTTGCCTGCTGAAAACTGGTCAGCATTCTGCTTGTGGGTACTGCTGACAGGTGCCAGAAAGTCCTGGCTCAAGGGCAGGTGACCTCTCCTGGCAAAGCACCGATTTTTTTCCCATGCCATTCCACCACATCCTATGGAAGCTGAAGTACTATAGTCACTGGTGGTGTCAGTAAGGTAACACAGTTCAAGAGGAACTGAACAGTGCTACTGCTCACAAACTCCTTATCAGGAACTCTGCAGCTGTAACACACTCCTGGGCTATAGAGCTAAGCATAACAACACTAAGGTTCCATTTAGAGATAAAAAGGATTCAAAAATTCAAGTTCTTTATAGTACCCAGCACTTGTCTTCCAAACAACCCTGCAATCTCTAACTTCTAAATTGAATTTAAAAACTTAAATTAAAAAAATATAAAAATTCAGAACTGCAGTGCAGGCACACAGAATTACCAAGCCAGATTATTTCATTCATAAAAAGCTTTTAAATGAAACATGTTCTCTCAAGCAGATGTCTTCAACACAATTATCAATTATGCATTAAACCTCAGCCAACACACAGAGGTAACAAGACTGACCCTCCTTTGCATGCTTCTCCAGCTTCTCCTGAGCCTGCCTGCCCATCCTGCACTGTGCCAGGACCCCCTGGCAGGGTGACTCATAGGGAACCTCAGGATCTGCTATGACCTGGAACAGCAACACTCACTTCTGCCTGTCTAAACCCAAGACAAAGAAGTAAAGTAGAACACGCACAGTAAGCCAAAAGCAGTGGAAAGTTACAGCCTGGAAAAGTGAGAGTATAAACAGGCCCGAGAGGACAGCGAGCACAGGGAGCTGAATCAAGACCTGGTAGACTGCAGCTGGAGTCCTCATGGTTAGGGTTTCTCCTTGGCAGCTGTCCCCAAGCTGCATCACCTGTCTGCTGTCTTAATCAAAAGATAAAGAGAAGCTCCCTGTACTCCTGACAGCATCTCATTACTTAAACATAAACAGTTTTACTCATGTGGGATGTAACAATGCAAAATTAAAGATCCTGGCAGCACTCCTCATGGAACTTGGAGGAGGTGCACAGATTTCCACATGGAGATATCTGGCATCCAAAGCTAGTTTGCATATCCATGGTCAAAAACCAATGCTTCACTTGCAACTGATAGCTGCATATCTCTGACAAGCTCCTTTAATAAATAGAGATTGCAGTTTTCTAATCAGAGATATTTTTTTCCATATCATGACTCAGTATTTGCCTATGAAACAGATGTATGCCTCGTCTCACAATAGCTAAGGGTATACCAAAAACCAGGGAAAGAACAGTTTCTACTTTGCTGAACACCAGGTATGCTACCAGCTACATTTCTGATTTTAAGGACTTGTATGGGCAGATGTCCAGGATATGTTTTGGTAATCAAATCATTCTCAGACAGATCACCTGAAACCCAACCATGCTATGCCAAGTAGTTCTTGTGGACAGTAACATTATCTGACATACCCAAATTGTGTGCAGGTGGTATTTGAAAGCTGAACTCAAAGAAACATAAGCAATGCTATATATTTCTTGGCGTGCCCACAAAAACAGGCACTAGAAAACAGACAGCACCATACCTGCAGGAACAAAGGAAAAAGACACTGATTTCAAGTGTCTACATAATAAGGCAATATAGGCACACATTCCAAGTAATAATGATACATCTATTTCCTACTTTGTGTTTTCCTCTTTAAGATAAACAAGCATATGTACACACAAGGAAATTTATCTAGTTTTTAAACTAGTTAGCCATAATGATGCATGTGTAATTCTCAGTCATTTACCAAAACAGGTCAGAGAAGCACAATCTAAGCATCATGTCAGAAACCACTACTGAGAATATTATTTCTTCACCAGGCCACTGAGAGATTGTTTATTTACCTTTACAGCATCTTCACCTAGATAAAAGCACACAAAGCCACATCTCCAGCCAGAGCAAGCATAGCTCCCTTGAAGCTCATAAACTGACTGAGAGCTGAAGGGATTCCATACCATACAGGAAACACACTTTATGAATACCCAATGGTGTTTTGAACTAGCATAGAACTAAAATACTAATGAAATATAAAATAATCAAAATGATGTGCAAGATTTTGTGAAGAGATAAACAGGTTTGATTTTTCTAAATATTAAAAATTTATGCACTATTTGAAATTGCTAAAAGCAATTGCTTGAGTTTGCACCTACTTTTTTAAGCCTTGTTTTTACCAGAGCATTCATTTCTCACACATTTTGAAGCATCACTGTCACACGAACTTCAGAGAAATCAAGGAACTAATCAATGCAGATTAGATAGTGTCATTTAAAACTGCTCTACATTTTAAATTAAGCGACAGTTATGGTGTAGTACTTCAAGATGGTTAAAACACTGTGAAAAGAAATTGAAGAGACAACCACCCTAATTTAATTCCTCTCATTTGAGAAAGTTATCTTTCTAGGCATGTGTGTGTGTGTCATCTTTCCTCACCCCCCACCCCAGACAATTAACCCACATTCTTTTGCTGGAACTGTAATTCAAGAATTGTTTTGAAGAAAGTTATTAGAACAGTTTTTGTGCAGCCAGAAGAGCTTGTGCTCAGCTTGTACTGAAAGTCACACATCCTTAACCAGGGTTACCCAAATGAGTGGGGCACACCATGACCACTTCCTTCTCGCAGACCGGTTCCAAGGTGGGAGACACAGGGCCAAAAGGGTTTCACTTTGGACTAGTTTTTGCTGAGATTTTTTATTCATGCCAAGAATCAGGACCCACATTATAAACAGCATACGTTTAGATCATATCAATTAATTGATTTGATCTCAGGTTTCAGCTGATATTTAATAGTCTCCCTCACTCTCTGAAAATAAAGTTGCTTTCTTTATGGCAATTATCACTTCAGCACAGCCAAGCCAAAGTGTAGTAGAAGCAGCTAGGCTGCTTTATGGTGTAACTAAAATTGAACTCATGAAGGGAAAAATCTAATAGAACCAAACATTTCAGCAAGCAAAATTGCAGTGTTTATGACTGTTGAAATTTATGACTTCATTCCACAATGACTTAAGAACACAGCTAATTGAGATAACTGCATAAGCCCATTTTCAGTGGACTTATTTTAAGTAAAATTACTTACGACTGTACAATTGAAAACTAAATTAGAGTATGATTTTAAAATGATTAGTTTTTCATTTACATGCCCATTATGTGCAAATTTTTTTATTGTTTCTTAAAGCAGCAAAGTACTGATTATACAGGATTTTATAAATGTTTGTGCATTTATATAGGAGTATGTGTATAAACTCTTCACATTTTTCATATATATATATATATATTTACACCTCCATCCTCTTCCTGTGCAGTTGTACAATAAAGACAATTTATGTATCAGTATGGGTTAGTTTTCTTGCTTCTATTTGTTCCAGTCATGCCTTTTATGCACCTGAATAATTGGCTCTTCTGCCTGTTTGTTTGTCTTTAACTCTTCATTTTTGATCTACCCAGAATCAAGCAAAGGTGAAAACAAAGATTTGCAGCTGTAGCATAATTAAAAAAAAAATCTCAGCTTAGCATGCAGAATGTTGCTGTGCCTTAAAAAGGTGAAAACAAAGATTTGCAGCTGTAGCATAATTTAAAAAAAATCTCAGCTTGGCATGCAGAATGTTGCTGTGCCTTAGAAGAGATGACTCTGAACTCCTTGGCCACAGCTAGTCTTGAACAGCACCAAGTGCTTCACACCATGGATCCAAAGGTAATTGGGCTGCTCTTCCATCCAGAGTGTGTGTGGTGCATCCCATAAACCACTACAAAGATTTGCAGCTGTAGCATAATTTAAAAAAAATCTCAGCTTGGCATGCAGAATGTTGCTGTGCCTTAGAAGAGATGACTCTGAACTCCTTGGCCACAGCTAGTCTTGAACAGCACCAAGTGCTTCACACCATGGATCCAAAGGTAATTGGGCTGCTCTTCCATCCAGAGTGTGTGTGGTGCATCCCATAAACCACTAAAACTGGTTCATCTCAGGCTGCTGAAACACTTGATGACTTGCGTCAGCAGTTACAAGAAAACCATCTCTCTCTCAAGGTTATCTATTACAGGATATCCTATAGCACAGTGGACATAACACATTTCTTTCTTCTTTGAGGTCAATATTTCTCTCATCAAGAAGAGCAGTGACATAAGCCCAAGTCTTGTACATCCTTACTAGGCAATCCAGCAAAGGAAAGGGACTTTCCGTTCACATCTCTATTTTTTAAAATTACAGCAGAAATTGTTCATCTAGGTTCATCCAGTTCTACTAATATTTTCTGTTAACCAAAACTGCACTTTAACAAGTTCGAAAAAAAAAAGAAAAAAAAACAAGAAAACTAAAAAAATAATCCAAGTTAAATGTCAATCAAGGATCACAAGCTCACAGATTTACTACATTTACAAGAGTCTAGATGGACCTGAAAAATGTCCCAAGGCCTATCATCCTCTTACAAGCTTTTCACTTGCTTGTTCAACACTGCAAACTTCATATTCCCATGTAGTTCCATTTTCCCTGTGAGGAAAATTTCAAAGAACAGTATCACCAGCAAAGCTACAGGTCAAAGAGATAAAACACTTGTCTTCTTGTGGTATTTTACAGATATTCTCTAGCCCATGCCCCTAAAATATTTGAAAGGGACAAATTTCTGCTATAAGCAGGTGATGCCCACAGAGAATAAAACCACTGAAAATGCTATTTCAGGTTTTGCTGTGATTCTCAGAACTCAGGCTAAGCAGGACTGAGTCTCCTAAGGAACAGTTTATTTCCACATGTGTATGCTGAGATTCTCGTTCCCTGGGATGTAGAAGGGAAGCTAATGAATTTTCCTGTCTGTACCTCAGAGTCAAAGTGCAGCTGGGGGAACAGAACAAGCACATTGTTGACTCCACACAACTCAACCTACTTGTAAACACAACATCAGGAGAAAAAAAAATAAAAAGCTTTATAAGAAATACACCTGTGCAAACTCCAGAAGAAGCATTAAAGATATAATAAAGTGGGATTTGACTCAGAAAACAAATGGATTTCTGAACAATAGGGAGTTTAATTGGAGGAAACATTTCATTTCCTAAACAAAGGAAGGAATTCATGGTAGATGTCTAAGCAAGACCTCGTCAGCTGAGGCAGAAAGGGCTTCATTATCTGCGTTTTACATCTTGCTAGACTTGTATTTTATGTAATTAAACCCTGCACCTGCAACAATCTTACAATCAACTGCAGTGATTAGTCCAGCTGTATTTATATTTTGTGTAAAGGTGATTTTACTTCTCATTTCTTCTTTACATTCCAGTCTTGACAGTCAATTTACTTTGTGGATTATGACTGGGATTGGATCTGAGACCTTCTATTAAAATTATACTAACAAACCATATGCAGAGAAAGCTGAGTTTGAAAAAGAGACAGGCTAAGAACTGGCCTTGGAAACCCTCATCTTGCAAGGATGACTATGAAGAAATTGGCAATTCTATGAAGAAAGATGGGGTGCAGGAGAAAGAAGAATGCAGTCTACATCAGGAACAACTTCCACATTTATAAAATGCCCAGTAGAAATAAATCCATGTTGGAACTCTTAGTTACTATTCTGCTATACAGTAAAACCAATTTTCAACTATGCAGATCTGGTCTTTACAAAGGTGTCAAATTGTTACCACCAAAAAAAAAAAAAAAAGCTTTATTCTAATAAAATAGCAGCCATTTCCGATCTCCTCCAAGACAGAGAGAGATGTCTCAGTGGACTGTATTTCCCTGCAGGTTCACTTGTGTCTCCTGATCATCTCATTTTCTCTGGTAATTCTCCTATTTGTCTCCTTGCTGAAAAGAGTGAGTGTTTGGCCTAAAAACTGCACCATATTTTTGTATCTTTGAACTGAAAACACTTATAATTAAATCTTTCAGTACATAATTCTTCATCCTCATAAGTCAATAGGATCAACAACAAATATATAGAGCAGGCTTCTGCCTTCAGCTGTATGCTTTGCTTAAATTAATCATCCCTGGTAATTTCCATAAGAAAATTAACATTGTAATGGTTTTTAACTGGCTAGAATTGTTCATGAAGAAAGAGTAAATATCAGGAACTGGAAGGGCTAATTGATCTCTTCAAATGCCCCTAAAAGCAAATGCTGAGGCCAACCTTTCAGAGAATGAAGAGGAGAAAAAGAACAGAAGCTTATTCAGTGTCAGAGTTGCACTCAACCTATTATTCCACTTGATATCCTGTTCCTCCTTTGCCTTCCCAACTCATCTCTTCTGTAATTTGTCTCTGAATTACTTGCTACAATTTTTGGTGATATTACAAATGAAAAGGAGCAAAATAATTAAACTTTGGAAAATCACATTCTTCCTTCTCCCTTGCAGAGGAGAAGACAAACAGATTTAATATAAGCTAATTTCAGACTAAATAAAAAGCAGCATAATACCCAATTCTTTATCCACCTCAAGCAAAGTCTGTCATGACATGACAGTGATAAACCTGGGAATCCAATTTGTCATGATACAGCTTGAATTCTAGCCTTGACTATAGAAGATAGAGCAAAAACTTGAAATAAACTCTATTTCAAGAAAACTGAATGAGCCACCACCAACCCTTAAAAATGGAAAATAACAAACCAGTCCAGATGCTACTGCACTAGCAAATCATGTGAATGCTTTATTTTATTAGTATTATTAAAGAGCTGTCATACATGGAAGATACAAATTTGTACATCATTTGGAGATCTCACCTGAAGCACAAGAGTCTGTGCTAAGCACAGCAATGCTATGTGAGTCTAGAGTTTACACATTTCCCTAAAAGAAGCTATCCAGAACTATCTTCTCTGCTACATATTTCCTATAAGGACTCCAGGTGCCTCCCCAAGACACAGGCTAAAGCACTAGAGCAATTTTCTGAAGTGTCTCTGGGGATCCACAAAATCCTCACCTATCTGCTTAAATGGCTCCAGCTCCTAACCTTTTGAGTCATTTATATGCAAGAGGGTTGCTCCCAAATACAGCTGTGACAACCATCTGGACCTGTGCATTGGGCAAGACATCAATCCACTGCACATTTCCCTGCTGGGAAAATCCTTCCCTCTTCTCTCAGTCTCTTCATTCCTTAGGTCAATATAAAACAGAGCTAAGAGTCTTTACCATACAGAGGAGCTGGTAGGACAGACAGGCTGTGGGGGAGGGTATGCCCTTACTGGAACAGACCAATGCAAGTGGAAAAACAGAAGGAAGAAGAGTATTTGCAAGTCAAGTCTAAACCAACCAGATTTCATTCCAATACACTGATCTGTCACAGTCACTTTTCCCATTCATTCCCATGGGAAAAGCTGCTGGCAAGGACAGATTTTACTGTGAAAGCCAAGTCAGAGCTTCTAAAGTCAAGCCAATGATGCAGCATACACCTCAGTTGCCTCCCTCTCTCTGGCAGATCTTCAAACACACAACTGGGCTTCTAAAAGTTTTGCTCAGACAGCTTGCTCCCCCAGCACTCCTCCAATTCCCATTAAATATTGCACAAGAAGGGGAACATGTGCTATTCAGTGTCCCTATCCAACCACAACCATGTGGCATGAGACAGCATTTAAAGAGCTTGAAAAGGCATTATACATAGGAGATTTCATTCAAAACATACACCTCAATGCCAACAGATGCATTGCTGAAGCTGCAGGGTTTGATGCAGTTACACACATACCATTGTACATGCATACCTAGTATTTATTTTCTCACTATAATTCAGTGGTAATTCATACACATAATGGATTATTCAGAAATACTTACTTCAGGCAAAGTCCCTACACAAAAACAATGATCTCTGAAGACTAAATTTAATTTTTTACAAAATTATTCTAAATGCAAAATTAAACATTAATCAAGAACATATCAAGCAAGATACTTTGGTATTGCCTCTTCTCAAATGACACATCTGGATCTCAGAGTAGTAGCATTAACTGAGTGCTCTTCAGAGACCTGCACTTCCTACTTTCCTCTAAATAACTCCTTGTCTTGTTCAAAGCTGCTGAATCAAAGAACAAATCTTCAGGTTCCTGCCCAGGGAGATTTTCAATCAAGATAGGCTTGGCATTGCATGTGAAACTAGTGGAACAATTTCCTCAAGTATATCTGCTACTCTGAGGAATCTCTACAACAATGAAATCCCCATTAAATACATATGTCAATGCTCACAGGAACGAATTCACTTAGTAGTTCTCTGCTGCTAGTAGCTTAAGCCAATCTGTAATTTCAATTTTAAATGATACTTTGGTAAGCGCAGAGTTCTCACCAGTTGTGCATTTTGGTCCCCCATAGTCCTTACGATCACTAGCCTCAGCACACACTTTGGTGACTTCGGTTTCCCACCTTTTAGAAGGCAAGAGAGACTAAATGCTTTCCTAGGATTATACAAAACACTTCGTAGCAGAAATCTTTCACGACAACGGACCCCAGCCTGCACTGCAGCCCGTCTGCGGGCCGCAGCAGGGAGTGCCTGCCAGCAGGGTGGCACTGCCCTGGGCTGGCACCCTCCCTGGCAGCCGTGTGGCCATGTGCGTTATGCACAGCACTGCTTCCTGACTGCAGCCAGGCTCCATATGAGACCTGTAGCCCAGGGACATGTCCCTGTGCGATTTTTTCAGGTCAGCAGATCTAAGATAGTGGAAAGGCTGTTTGGTCAAGCTTGCCAGAAAGGTGTGTGCGTGGCATGACACCAAAGGGCATGCTGTGTGCCTGGCACGGCACAAGGTGTTCGGAGTATAAAGACGTCAGCTAGAATAAAATACCATTCTGTGTGGAGGAAGCCAAACTTTCTAAGTCAGTGTGTTTGCTCCCTGACTGGAGCAGACTGTCCTGTCAGCTGCTTGCTCCAAGGGCATCCCATGGGTGAAGTACCACATTGGTGGGGAGTAACATTTAAGAAAGCAAAGCAAATGAGCCAGACTGATGGCAGAGATTGCCAGGCAGGCCTACATACTATATGCCTCTAGTTTAGGTGACCAAAACTCTGTATGACAGAGGACAGTTAGTTTAGGTGACCAAAACTCTGTATGAGAGGACAGCCTACAGCATTGCTATTTCTACATGCTTTGTGCACCAAGACTCTGCAGCTAGATATTTTACACCACAGGTACTCCTGGCCCAGATGGTAGGAAACCAGTTAACACAGCAAGAAAAGATGTCAGACTCTACAGCTGCTTGAAATCATGCCAGAAGGAAACATTTCCCAGCTGTTGAACACGTACAGCAGTTCCAAAAGCTTACACTTGGTGGAGGGAAGAGACGTGTTTGGATGGACCATCAAAACCAAAGAACATTTTCAAAAACAACAATTCAGACATCTTAGACGCAAAGTACTTGCAGATAGCAAAAATGGGTTTGAGGGAAGACAGTTTGGGGATTTTGGTGGTTTGGAGGATTTGGGAGGTTGTTTGGTTGGTTTTGGTTTGGGGTGTTGGTTTTCTTTATTCTTTTGGGTTTTTTTAACACAGTCCTACAAGATATCCTGCAATAATACGAATAATCTAAAACCTTAATTATATTGTCAATAATTAGAAAACCTTGTTTTTTGGATTATGTGTTAAATGATGACATACTTTTTATGAGGTATTTCTAATATTTAAATAAATTATAATTTAAGAGTAATTTAAAGCAATACTCAGTACGTTCTTGTTTTCCCAGCGTTTACATTTGGCTGCCAAGAGTCGACAAGATAACTGAACATTCAGAGAAACTTATATTGTCTTCAGTCCTTAACTCCAGATTTTCCCCTTCCCAAGCATGAGTCCTGAAGCCTGGCTCATGCTTCTGCATTTAACTGACACCTCATCCATCAGCAGCACATTTGTGTGTGATGCACAAGCACACAGCACTGTGACACACAGGGGTCACCTTGTGAGCAGACCAGTGAGGTCAGGCCTGGAAGTAAGCAGGCTGGGTTTGTCCTACAAAACACTTGAATGTCCTTCCATTTCCTCCTGACAAGAGACAAGGAGTGTGGCTGCAGCCTCCAGCTCCAGTGGAAGGCTTTTGCCTGCTCTGGCGTGACCCAGCAGACACTCCTGCTGAGGGAGCCAACAACACTGACTGCACACAGGAGTTATTTTTACAGCACAGCCCCAGGATAGTTGTATTGGCACAAGGAACAGTCAGACTGCAGCATGCGAATGAGGACAAGTGGTCTAGGCAAGGGAACAATTTCTTCAGTGAGCACTGTACCCAAGCTAAATTCCCTCAAATGGCACCCACAAGCTGCACTAATATGGTCAGTTTAAAGTCTGTGCTGAATTGAAAGGGACAGTCCTGTCAAATCCCAGTCTGTCTCCCCTGCCTCATGCCAGCCCTCACATTCACGAGGCCAGGGAGCTTAAGCAGCCAAAATAAGCCCAGCCAAAACACAGAAGAAAAACCCTGCTTATTTTCGAAATCTCACTCTATGTCACACAAGCTTTTGTTTCAACACAATAGGAGGGATGAGAACAAACATCCAAGACTACATCTTACAGTCACCTCTTCAACAATCTGCAGAGTAATCAGCTTTGCCTCCATCCCTCGTGGTCTGCACTCTGCCATGCTTTCACTACAGGTGTAGGTGAGAGGGGGAGGTATCTTTTTGCACCCCTCCATGACAGAACAGCTAGTAAGACAAATCTTCCCCTTCAGAATTTGAATACTCAACACTAAACACCAGTTCAGTCAGATGGCATTGCCTCACAACTCCAACAACAGGTATCACTAACCAGCTCTCTCCACAGTGTACAAATGAAACTCAAGTACTAACAGATAAAAAACTTAGGGCTCTAGCTTATCTGGGCACTTAAGCATGGGCCTAAAACTTACATCCATTTCTCTGTCACAGAAGATAAAATACAGCTATGAAAGGAAAGGCTCTAAGGTTATTAATACAGACTACAGATCCCAAGTAAGGTATACTCATTGCCAGCTGCAGGATTGGGGACATGGATTCTTATGGTGGGAGTCTTTAAATACTGGTTTTACAAGCAACTTTGCTCTCTTTAAGGCTCATATCAGCCTAATTCTTTTGCAAATTGTCCAGTCTTTGATCTGGCCCCTTAGCATAGCTCAAGAGCTCCCCAGTCTGTTTCCATACCTTCCATCCCCAATAGCTGAGTTGTAGCCATCTCACTATCATACACCCTACCACTATCTTATATATTCCCATAATTCAGTTCCCAATAAACAAAAACAAAACAACATAACTAAGAAAAAGAATAAATCCACCAGCCCTCTCTGCTATTAGAAACACTGTCTCATAACATGACATCCTCCCTGAAGACTATTTATTCCTGTTGTTCTGGTGATAAAATGAGAGATTTTTAGTTTAGTCACATTCTGCCATGCCCAAGGTCTCCCTCCCACTCACACCTAGAGTGAAGCCTGCAATTCCCCTGATAACAACCATTCCCCCTCTGGGACACTATCCAGCTATCATCAGCCAGTGATATTATTTGAGATTTTTCTTGTATTCACATATTGTCACAACTCATATCTTCAAGAATTATATATACCCTTCATGATAAGCATGTGCTTGATCAGTACTTAAAAAAAGAGGCTTATGCATGTAGAAGTAAATACTGCAGTGGCTGACCTCAAACCAAAGAAAGTTTTCTACAGTAGGGTGAACAAAGTTAAACCTTGCAAACACTTTTCTTCCCTTATAAATGTTAGTTACAGGAATTTAGGTCTACTGAAACAGACCATTATGTAATTCCCTTAATCCTGCAGTGCCTTAAAATATCTTACTGTACTATCACATTGAGTGCAGGCACACAGTGGGCATCAGATGTTTTTCCTGTGAATAAAATAGGAATGGAAAAATATTCTTCTATTACCAACTTCAATGTTTTACAATGTCTCTTCTCTTAAGACAAGCTGTTAGTTCTCCTTTGAACTGTAGAAAACCAAATGAATTTGTCATTTGTTTGAATTTTCTTTCTGGGTTTTTTTTTAAAGATGATAAACTAGACAAATCATGTTTTTCCAAAGAACTATATGCTATACTTACATGAGATACATATACACACATGTATGTATGAGTATTTGCAAAGTTCAGGTGAGGACTACTAGAAGAAATAGACAGTAAGGTTTGGTCACCTTCTATTTAATTACCACAGACTTCCCTGCAGCTTCAAAGATTTGTGCATTTAAGCAAAAAGAATATTTGTGATCTTTATCAAATGCAGCCATATGGGAAGAGTGTTTGCAAACAATAATTTCTTTCAAAGGACCAAGTAAGCTCCGTTGGGCTTAGTTGAATATGCATCTCATCACAATTCCTTGCATTGCTCCAGTACCACATTAAGATCATCTTGTACCTCTTATGAAGAATTGTTATCTGGATCACAAATACATAATACACACATAGAAGAGAATTTCAAACAAAAAAAGCTGCTTTATTCATAGAGTATCTACAGGGTTTAATTAGGAAGACAACAAGGTGGGTTTTGTAGTCAGATATTTCTCCATTCTTATTACGTGATCAGTGCTGGTGATTCCTGCAGCTTCAGAGCAGCTTCAGGTCAGAGTGATCATTGTGGTGGCTAAGGAGCTCCTGGCTCCCAGTCAGGAACTCAAAATACCAATGAATCCTGAACAGAGCAGAAATAGCAATGTCAGAAGGAGAGAGAAGCAGGAGCACACTCTGAGCATTTTTCAGGCTGCTCAATAGCTAGCACAGACCTGTACACACATGTTGAAGTGTCCTAGCAGGTTACACAGCCTGAGCCTCCACTCTTCACATGGCTCTTACTGGGTTCTCTTACTTGGGAAATTATGAAGACTCTTTGAAAAACAGGGCAAAAACTATTTACTTTTAGCCACCTCAGACTGAAAACTCCACTGTAGACTACTCATATAATTTCCATTATAATCACAATCCAAAAACCCCCTTTGTATTTAACCTTTTTTTTTTAGCCAAAATGTTGTGATTTAAGTTTCTATAACATGCAGAAAACCCTCAAAATTAACTACTGAAATCTCTCACTCATTTTTTAGGGATGTTTTCACAACAAATTCCATGTAGTATGTGACATTAAGAACCAACTTCCAAGGTCTGTAGATGATACTAAAATTTAAGAAGGATAAAATAATGAATGACAACACAAGCAGCCTTAAACAACTTCAATCATTTAAGCAACTGCTCCAACAGATGGCAAAATCGCTTCTGAGCACACAATTGCAAAATAATTGGCCTGCAAGCAAGCAAGGAAGCCAAGAAAAGTGTACTAAATGGCACAATTATTCAGCACAGTGATTAGAAAAAGGATTCAGGGGCTTAGTGTAGAAAAAAAATAATCATTTAAGCTATTGGCACAAAGGAAAGTAGCAAGACAAAGGTATTCATTAGTAGTATCAGATACCAGACAGGTTATCCTACTAGTATGCAAAACACGAGGTGCTATCCAGCTGGCACCCACCATTCCCTGGTCCACAGGAAAGAAAAAAGATATTTGTGTAACTGGAGTTACTTTCTTCTTTCTTTCCTGAAAGAAACAATCCTGCTCACTCCTACCTCAGATCTCACCAACATGTGACTTTTTTTGTGAAGACGTAAACCGTGAACCTTTTCTTCCTTAAGTCTGTTTGCAGTCACACAAGTGCCAGGGCTACCACTAGGCAGATGTTGTGCCAGGGCCAAAAAAATATAAAAATGACCAGGCAAGAGGAGGAAGGTTAACATAACTCAACACTTTATCTTGTGACAGTTCACCTTGTATACAGGCCCATGGCACATCATCCACCCTATCTCTCAAGAGTTTAAAGTGACCTCATGAAAACTTGATGCTTTCTAGCCCATACAAGTATTACTAGATCTGCATCCTGAGAGTCAGTAGGACAACTGACATAAGCAAAGATCATTCATCCCAGAACAATAATGGCCCAGCACATGTCCTTACAATGCTGTCTGAGATTCTGGGTATGATGTCTATCAATCTATGTTGATCTTAATTGACTTCAATGCCACTAATTCTTATTAAGACTTATAGAGCTAAGGATCCTCTTGTATCGCACATTTTATAATGTTGTACTTTTCTTAACATACAACTATTTTTAATTTACAGCATGAACTTGTATGTCCTGAAATCATTGTCACAGTTCCAGCATTAGTTAACACACTGCACTCCTTGGGGGAGTGTAAGTTATATCAATTCTTTTTAAAGGCAAAATTCCTTCAGTATAGGAGGTCAAATTAAGTTGCCAAATCCAGTGAACACCCAAATTACTTGCAACTTCAGAGAAAGCAAACCTTTAGACCAACAAGAATTGGAATCCTAGCAATCCTCTGAACAACATGGACCAACTATACCAGAAGAGAAGGCAACACAGACTGTATTTTCCTCTCTGTTCAGTAAAGGCTTTAACAGGTAAATATGAAATTTGAAAATATTTTCAATTTAATGCTTACTGCTGTGTTAATTCATTAATTTCTCTTAAGGAGAATGTTACATTTATTTTTCAATGAAAAGCTCTATGAACATTTAAAAAGAACAACAGAAATAGAAACAATTTAATTTTGAACCAGTTTACACCCCCAGTCCCTTCTTCTGCATTGCTTTTCTTCAACATGGATTTCATTCTCACAGCACTTCTTAACAGGGGACTTCCATTGTGGGTAATATTCCCCATTCTGTGCCCCAGCACTTTTCTCTCCTAAATGTGATTTAAAGCCACAATACAAAACAAATGTTGATATAGAGGCACAGCAGTACAAAATGACAATTTGAATTACTGCTAATCTGAAACACTTCTCAGCCCTACCATCAACTAGTCAGCCCAAGAGGCACAGCAGCTTGGCAAAGCAGCCAAGGAAAATGAGGCAGGCAGCCAGCACTCATCTTTTCTGGCAGAGAAGAAAACCTGATGTAAGTCTGCCTAGTGGATAAGGGCTGGGAAAGCCAAAGAAAAGCTTTTATAATAATACATAATATTTCCATATTTTCTTGGAAACATTGATCTTCTGGTTTCACCCTGATAGTAAGTACCTGCTGGCACAGAGAATATCCATCTTTTATTTTTCCTTACAGATAAGGGGTGCTTTACATTTTATATACTGAAGCCCATAAAGCTATTAATTATATATTTTCATCTAGTTTATAAAATAGGCACCAACAATTCAAAACATTTCACTATGTTATTTTGACATACAGAGTCTATTTGGCTTCAGTGAGGTGCTGCCTATGCAACAGTATGATAGTCATCCTAAACCTGAAAAACATCTGTCTCTTAATAACTAATAAATTATAATTTAAAACTAAACAGGTTGATGCGTTTTTTTAAATCGGAGAATATCCTGTGAATAATTAGTAATAAATCTGAATGCTTCTCCACTTCATGAAAGATAAGGCATTTTTCTATAGGCCTTGACAATTTTTTGTTGACCAAAAAAGTAATAAATTGGTTTGAACTAGAAAAATATCTGAAGGTTACATCTACTCTTGGTTAGATTTCCCCTTTATGGGGTTCTTACATTCATTTACATTCATTCTCAGTACTGGAGATGTTCAATGCTATTTAGAGGCAGTTCTACTTCACCTCAAATGCTAACCAGATTTATGCTAACTACACTAACTATTAAACTGATCTTCCTGGATGCAAATTTTCATCTATGTGCAACTTTTTCAAGCCAATGTGGAAAGACATTTCATATTCAATTTTCACACACTCGCATGAAAGAGACATATTTATTGCAAAAATAGATGCAAAGTAGATCAGTGAGTTAAAAGCTGAAAGAAATGCAACAGAAGAATCCCTATTTTTAGGGGTCCTTGGATCCTAAAAATTGCAGAATAAATGTGCAGTAGCTGTTTAGTTTTCAGACTTGACAGGAGCTACAGAGAAATACATTAGTTGAATGATTTTGCCCCTGACATTATTCATAGAGAGTATCCTTGGCATGAACCACAGTAACCCTTAATATCTGTTTCAGAGCTAATACCAAATTTTACATGATGAGATGAAAAACCTTTTGCTGAAAATGCTACATTTCTCAAGTGCTTAGAGAAATATTCTCTTTCTACTCTATTGTGTCCCATAAGCAAGTATGAGGAAATTTCAATAGTGCACAGAAGGAAGGATCTATCCATAAAGGAATTCCATTTTATAAGTACATTCCATATTACAGCAAAGATCATTGGGATTCTTTTGCAAAGCAACATTCAAAACCTACATTGCTGGATGCTTCTTCAAAGCACTTGGATTTTGGAATACTTGCAGAAGCTTTACAGTATTTATGCATAAACTAGGTCCCAGAAGAATGTGCTTGCTTGATGCATATCTGTGCTGCAATTTCCAGTCAAACATTTGGAAGCCAAGTAAGAGAAGTTAACAGCATCTTTTGGGCTTCCAGGTTGGATTGCAACCATGCCATCCTTCAGGGAGCTCTTCAAAAGCAACAGGGAAAGCTCACAGCAGTCCACAGCTAGATTTGGCACACACAGCTTGGGGAATAAAATCTTCAGGAAAAGTAGGTGGCTAGTTTTTTTGCCCACTGTTACAAGATACCTTGAAGTAAAAGCTAAACACTATTGACATGTGATGTTTGTTAAAAGCAGTTCTCTTTGAAGCTGATCTGTTAACAACTCTTAGGAATGAGGTTGCAATCGTGCACAATTTCAGCCATCGACAGAAGTGCAGCAGTACAAATACCTGTTGCACATGCAGGCAGAGCCATAGGCTGGTATGCTCTTCTTCCCACTAATACCCCATATCAAGCCTTTCACCCTCAGTTGGAAATGCAGCTTTTACCCCAGGGTCCATGGTGTGTCCACTCCACACATCCTCACTGTCAAACACCCACACCTTAGTGACAAAGGACACAAAGGGCAACCTCTGTGCTGCCTTGGCATGGAATGAAAGTCATCCTGGTGCCCCTTCCAGCACAGAATGACCTCTGCCTTCCATGCTAGGGCTTGTCACTGGGCCACACCCCACTTGCTAGCTAGTCTCTCTAAAGAACATAAATCATGACACTGAACACACTGAGGAATATGGTGATCTTGGCTAGAGCAGGATCTAAGCAGCAGTGCCAGCAGGGACTGACAGTCCCTGGGGTGACACTGAGGCTACAGCCTTGAGCAGACAGAACAGCAGGTCTTCCACAAGAGGAAACAGCAGGTTTCAGAGCTAATTCTGTTCTGCAGAGCCCTGGACACTGAACTGATTGCATCAGGTACAGCACTGCTGGCCACTCAATGGAGGTAGTTGTCCCACTCTGCATTGGTGCAACCTCAAGTCCTGCGTGCAGTTTTGGGCATCTCAATGTAAGAAAGATACTAAGTTACTACAGAGTGTCCAAAGGAAGCTACAAAGATGGTGAAGGGCCTTGAGGGGAAGCCATACGGAGGTCACTTGGTCTGCTCAGCCTGGAGAAGAGGAGACTGAGAGGACACCTCACAGCAGTCTACAGCTTCCCCATGAGGGGAAGCAGAGGGGCAGGCACTGATCTCCTCTCTCTGGTGACCAGTGACAGGACCTGAGGGAATAGCCTGAAGTTGTCAGGGAAGGTTCAGGTTACATATTAGGAAAAGATTCTTCCCCCACAGGGTGGTTGGGCACTGGAACAGCTCCCAGAGAAGTGGTCACAGCTCCAAGCCTGACAGAGTTCGAGAAGCTTTTTGGACAATGCTCTCAGACACATGGAGATTCTTCCAATTCCTATGCAGGTCCAGGAGTTGGACTTTAATGATCCTAGTCAGCCCTTTCCAACACAAGATATTCTGAGATTCAAAGATTATTAGCATGTTTCTCCATTCCTTTTCAATTACTGACAGATAGTCAATGATGTGAGAAAGTGGGAAGGTGGGAAGGTGCTTGCTTGGTTTGGGTTTATTTGAATGCAATTAATCTTTCAAGTACCTGTACTCAGGGAATCTTCAGAGTGCTTTGTAGTTTTCCATACAAGCTTTCATCTTTGACAGCTCATCCTTTCACAAATGGCAACTCTGTATGATGAAACTGCTTTTTCAATTAAAAATTTCAATGAGCATTTAATAGAAAGAAAAGTCATTTTAATTACAGAACTGAAGTTTCAAGAGACTGTCTCTATTACACAAAATTATGGTAACTAATACTTATTGCTAAGTATTATTAATTATAAGATAAATCAACCAACACATTTTTAGCAACTACACTGCAGTTTAAGCATGCAATACCATTATGGTTAAGAGTGAAGAATTGAAAGATGAAAGTGAATGTTGCAACCTAAAGTATTTTTATTAAACTGTAGCCTCTAACCTTAGTATGCATTTTATCATTCTTTCTGTTAAGAACTATTTAAAGCATTAGCTGCAGTTGTCTTCTTTCAAGCATGAGCTTGAGCACAATGGATGTTCCCTGTCCCTCTTCCCTTCAGCTAAATCTACTCACTTAGACATTTACCAATGTGTTTTGTCATTTTTGTGCCCATTTGGATACTTTTTTGTCATTGCAAACATTATTTGTCATAATGTTTGCAATTAGATGTACATTATATGTCTACTTTCTTCTTTCTAACTTGAGCATAGCCTGAAAATTGAAGCATCGACTGAGAAACCAGGGGTGGGGGCTTTATTTATTTTTGTGGACATCCAGGTTCAAGTTGTCACAATATTTTGCAGTCTGACAGTGCAGCTGTTGAATTAAAAATCAGGTGTTGTCCCATGTATACCCATACCCCAAACAACCAAGTTATTATTGTCCTTGAATATCTGTTGCACACCTACACATGCAGCTGCAGCTTGTATATCTACCTATAAATGACTTGTTAGTGAAGGATGATACACACATGGCTACAATTTTATGGCAGGTTTAAAAATTGGAGGTGGGAGGGGAAACAAAAAGCCATTACACTGATATCATAAATCATAGAATGGTTTGGGTTGAAAGACACCTTACAGATCAACTAGTTTTAAGCTCCTGACACATATAGAAACAGCGTCCACTAGACCAGGTTGCTCAAAGTCCTATCCAACCTGGCCCTGAACACTTCCAGGGATGGGGCAACCACAGCTTCTCTGGGCAACCTGTGCCAGTGTCTCACCACCCTCAAGAAGGATGGAGTTATTTCCATTTCCTCTGTTTACAGTAAGCTGTCCTGTACCACAGGACTGTTGTAAGTCCTTTGCAGGAAATGTTACAGGACAGAATGTCTGACCTTCGCTTGTAACACTTCATGATGCTATTATATTTAGCATTTATGACTTACTTTACAGAGAAATAAAAGGCAGATCTAGGACACAAAACTACACAGTGCTGGTATCCCACAAGGATAATACTCCCTAAACCCCTGGATTCTCCTGATTCCAACTGATTTTTGTGTACTGTCAACACTTTCAACCTTGAAACAAAACCAAAAAAAAAGAAAATCAAGATATTAATACTTGTCAAACTTCAGATTAACTGATCCATTTGAATTTCAGTTAGGAAGAGGATGTTTCAGAGGGGAAAGACATCAATAATCTCTGTGGGCATGTGTCCACAAAGCCTCCAGGAATAAATACAGAGAACTCAACCATGGTAGTTTGCACCTTGGTGACTTCTATTTACAATTAAAAACTCACTGCTAAAATCCCTAATACCAGACACTTTTAGGCTCCTCCTTTTAATCAGCTTCTTGAAGCAGAAAGAACCTCAGAAAAAGTTAACATTTCACTTTGATTTCCCCTTCCTGTATGTTTCCCCTTCAATTAATGTCAGTGCTGCTACCACTGCTAGTTTCATTTCACCCCCAAAAGTGTCCTGTGCACCTTTTCTCTGGCAACACATCTCACAAACAAAGGTCAAACCACACTGCAAGCTCTGCAGCATAGATTTGGAATCACTTTTCATTTAGTTGCAATGAATATTGAAAATACATTGAAATAACTGATGTATGTCTGCAACACTTCACTAATAAATCCCATACGGTTAAGTATATCAACGAATATATAGAAAAAATATTAACTGCTCTTAAAAAAAGGTCCGTTTTTCTTCAAAATTAGAATATCAAAGTGAACTACAAACCTAGGTAAAGAAATTATTTTCAACAATTTGCTCTGTGCAAGACTCATGAATTTCTGATTTATACTGTCAAAGCAACACAGAAACTTTACGTAAAACAAGTCTCGACAAAAAAAAAGTGTATTTTACCTTGATAGTTCAGATACCAAATGTCAAAAATTAATATTTCAAAGCTGCCTAATCTGCTTTTGAGTTAACATTTGATATGTGGAATATATTTTAGCCATGAATAAACTGAGAACTTCTGAAGGGCAAGACATGAAAGGTTCCTTCTTCCCCAAAATATAAACTTTTTTTTAATAGAAAAGAATCATCCTGATTTGAACAAAAAAATAATATTGCATGCAGACTGCAACTCTTCCCTATGGACTCTCCTTGACCTGAGATTTGCCACAAACATCTTCAGAGAATGAATGTAATTGGATTTTCTGCTGCCTGATAGACCTAGAACACACCTGGCACAACTGCAGAGAAGCTTCAGGGCTTTGTTTTAAGAGGTGACACAGGCTCACCACGTGACATGTGACAGTATAGGTCATTGTACCCAGCTGTAAAAGCAAGTTTAAATAATACTTGCACAAAACAGAACTCAGAAACTTAGTTATAAAATGTTCACTGGTATGTTTGGTGATAGGATTATTCTAAGAGGGTAAATACTGTCAGCAGGCAGAAATGAATAGAGCCTTTTCATATCATAAGTGGAAGATGACAAATAATCCATCACACCACACAGCAAACATCACATTTGGAAAAAATGTTCAATAAGGGAATAAATTACGAAAGCTTGAATTATTTGTTTTGTGATCTTTCAAACATCACTTGTTCATCACCATACTATGCTCCAAACTGAGACTAAGCAAATCCCAACTGCTGCAGAACTTTTAAAACATTAAATATAAACATTCCAGTGTTAGGGAATTGACAAAACCAAAGGGTTTTATTTGGAGAGCAGATTATAGCAATAAAACCTGCTCTAAAAATTCAGGTTTGGGGAAGAGATGGATGCATGAGTAGTTTAGTAAACTTGCTTAAACCTGCATACAATGTCACTCATGGCAGCCTTTTTCATTTAGGTTCTCAGTTGAATCCTTAGTGCCTCTGTTTAGTTTAACCAATCCTGAAAGCAACAAAAGGCTCAATTCAGCTCTTAAAGAGCTACTGACTACAATATTGCTACTAATTTAAACCAAAGACAAACAGAACACAGACCAGGATCAGACCATAGGAGAGGACAGTCTTTACAATAACACAGCTCTTGCTCACCAACTAGTTATCACTGTTCATTTCCTGCCACTGGTAACCAGTCCATGGAAGGAAGCCTCAGTGCACTTCATTGTGCACTATACACCAGTATTTAGGTAGCCTGGCTCCCTTTATTCTGATCAGATAATCGATTTGCATCTACACACACTGTTACTTACCAGCCACACCAACTCAAGACTTTCACATGCTCATGTATTAGTCACATACCTTGCTGCAAGAACCAAAAGGTAACTGCCAGCACAAAAGGGTTAGATCAAAAAAAAAGCCACAAAGCACACTTCCTAAGAATTGCAAATTACTCCATAGCAGTTGAGGATCAAATAAAATTTAATAGTTTTATTTATAAAACTTGATTACACCAGTACCATGGGTTTTATATGCTATTCCCCAGTCTTGAATCCACTGAAAAATATTCCTTAGA
This sequence comes from Acanthisitta chloris, assembly GCF_000695815.1. Classification (NCBI taxonomy): domain Eukaryota; kingdom Metazoa; phylum Chordata; class Aves; order Passeriformes; family Acanthisittidae; genus Acanthisitta; species Acanthisitta chloris. Next base: position 325 of record NW_008690647.1, on the reverse strand, counting down.
CTCAAATGCAAGCTTCAAATCATACAGCCATAAAAACAGGCAATATTTGTAATATGAGATAAAACCAAATTGCCTTTAAAAATCCCACAGCATTTTCCATAGAAATGAACCTGTTAGCTCTAATGCCCTGGCCAAGATCCAGTTTGGGTAATTATGTTCTCTTACCTGAATTTCCCTTACAGTTATTCATTTTCACCACCTGTCCTCAAACACTGTGTGAGCAATTAAATAAATTCTGATCCTGGCCCTAGACAACTGAAGGAAAGCTTTCTGCTTTGGCCAAGTTTCATGGGAAGAAAAATAACCTATATATACACACACACAC
>NW_008690646.1:280491-320474 GCF_000695815.1 Acanthisitta chloris | reverse complement strand
AGGTGTCGCTGCCGGGAGAGGCACCACCCGTGCGCTCCGCGCTCCGCAGCCCGGGCAGCCTGTTACTCGGCTCTGCCTTCTGCCGAGACGTGCCGACAACAGGTTACATCTCAATCCGCCTAACACGGTGGTGGGAACGTTTTTTTTTTTTTTTCTTGTAATTTTATTTACCTGCTTTCCCCTGCAACCTCATCACTATTGCATCTCTGTGACTGAATGAATAAAAATACGTCCGGGGCCGATAATCCTTTAGCAGTCGGAGAGCACCACAAAAAGAGAGAAATTATATGGGAAGGCATGAGCTGAGGCTGCTTAAATCCGACTGCTTGAGCCCTCAAGAAAGGTTTATGCTTTGCCACTGGCACTTTGCTGTTCGGTCCTGCTATTTGTGGAGTGAATTAGATGCCCCTCGGTTTGCTCGCTTCCTTTTTAAAGCTGGAAGCAGTAGATTTATCTTCCTTGAGGTGAAATAACACCACAGTTATTCACTGTGCAGTATTTAGCGCTTTATATGAGGAATGATAAATGTGGAAAATCTCAGGACAGCGAGGCTGTAGTTCACAGAGATACGGGGAAGGTTGTTCCGTGTTGCCAATGCAGAACAGACGATGTCTCTGCACAGCCACGCTGGGACCCACTTCAGAACAAGGCAGGAGGTTAAAGAGCCTGTGGGTGTAACTGTTCCGCAGGCACCTTCATCCCTCAGGCATACCGGTTCTCTGGTCTTTCAGTCCTTTCCTTACAGTTTAAATTCAGGTTGCAACGTTTTTTTATGAAATCATGAAATCATGAAATCTTTCCTGTGAGCCACAGATCCTTTGAATATGCAGTCATGCTTTCCCTGTGCTCGCTGTTACACCAGCTGCTCTGAGACAGGGTGGTAGGATATGCTCTGTCCCATTTTAAATAAAATCCGGTAGATTTCAGACTTCTAATGACTTTGAGTAAACACTTGTTGCTTTCAGTTCACAGAGAAGTTTTATTGTCTCATATTTTCTGAATGTACAGCGCAAAGTTGGCATGCAATTTTTAAGTAAGCCCAGCATTTGCAAGTTTCTGTCGACATGTATCAGTGCAGAAAGACTCAGAGTAGTTAAATATTTAGTAGTAGTTCAGTCCAAAATTGCTCTATGGTTTGCTGCTAAGTTTCACATGTAATGCCTACTTTTATGATTAAGAAGTACATGATTTATGCAGTATGAGATATTTTTTCTGAGCTTTCTCTTGAAGTTGTTTGTTTTCTTCATGCTTTATCTGCCTTGCTACTAGTTGGTGTGTCGAATTCTGAGCAGTTCTTTTTCTAGCGATTCTAGTTACTCAGTTGTTGGTAGACCAGGATTCCTTTAAGGTGTGTTTCAGAGTATGCTCTTGTACAGTGCTGAGAGGTTGTGCAATAACTGTTCATGCAACATAGGTTCTTGTTAATGTAAAAGCTTTGTATTTGCGACCCAGTGTTGGATGTTTAGTTAAAGCAAGCAACATAGAGGCTTCAGATTATAGGGTTTTTTCACTCTTTTTCCATCACATTCACTTGGTTAAGGAAGCAATTTGTTACTGTTAAAAAAGAAGTGCAGTCTGTCAAAGGCCTCATGTTTTAAGGAGTTCAAATAACTTTAATTACATTGTATTTTCAAAAGATTTTGCATTAATGACGTGATAATATGATGACAAATAGTAATACACAGTATAGTTTGTGTTTTGATTTAACAGTAGTCATATGTTTTCTGTTGTAATTTATTTAAAAGCTACTTTCTAGCTGGGACTGTTGAAATTGATCAACTGAAGAAGTAGTGTGCAAGTACTGATGCAAAGTGTGCATGTAGTGATGTAAAGAGTTGAAGAATCTGTTTAAATCAGAGAGGCTGTGAACACAGACATGTCCTCTGTTGAATGCAGCTGCAATGCGAGACTTGTTGGATAACTTCTGTAGTATTATTTATACTGACAGTCTCTTTTGAATGGAGGAGGTATAAGTTACAGATTAAAAAAGCTGTCAGTTTTTGCTCTGTAAGGCAAGGTTTTCCTGCAGTATTTTGTTGCACATGAAATATGTTGAAGTTGGTAGTAATGTGACTGGCCTTCTTCCCTGTGCTTTTACAACAATGCTAAATTGTTCAACGTAGTTGTGTAAAACTGATTTGTAATCAACCTGCTGTGTCTGACGTCTTGTCTGATCACTAAATTCTGGTGCTGTGACCTGCATTGGAGTACAGCATATCAAGTTGTTTTCTAACACAGGTTGTCAAAGTAAGTCCTCACTAAAGGAGCTTTGCTTGGGAATGGAGGAAGAAAATTTGAAGTATACATAATTCGCTGCTGTGGACTTGATTCTGTGCATCAGTCACATGCAGGGTGGGTAGCAGGAGCATACAGTGTGTGCTGGGCTGTTCTTGTAAAATTACCCTCTCTGAGAGGTGCTATGGAGTATCCTGCATATGAAAAAGAGTTCTACTGTCATACTCGGGCTGCCGTGACACAGCATTCATGAGTGCTAATGGAGCTCCTGAGGACTTTGCAGGAAATGCTTTACCATAGGAAAATCTCTGATTTGAAAATCAACACAAAAGAGAAAAATCATAGCACATCTCTGTTAGCAGCACTCATTTAACTCCAACCATTACTTCAAGAAGTTATATCATCTTAGAGGAAGCCATGAAAATAAAATGTCAGACTTAAAGTTGGAGTATGCCCTTGCCTCAAAATTTTCTGAATGAATGTCTGTTTAGGAAGTAATGGATGTTTCTGATTTATGCTTTTTACACTTCCACTTGCTGCAGAGATTTTGAAAAGTGAAGAGTTTAGGGGTTTTGTGGGTTGTGGTTTTGTTTGGGTTTCTGTTTGCTTGTTTGTTTGGTTTGGTTATTTTGGGTTTTTTTTTACTAGATGCTGAATAATAGTGTAGTTTAGAGGAAGTCTAGAAGTGTTCTGCTGAAGTGTCCAACTGTTAAGATGCTGAATTGTAAATATTACCTAAGAATTACGTGAGCTTTGTTCTCCTGCACAGATGATGAACGAGGTGAAATTCTGGCAATACGGAGACAGCGTAGTCAAAGTAACTGAAAGGAAAGCAGAAGCAAACCCTTCATTTTGAAGGTCAGGAGTCACTTGAAATTGTGCATTGATGAATGGGCTTTAATACTGGCATAATGCAGAGGCGCTGACTGAACAAAACTAGTGAACATAACACAGTTGCTTGTACGTCGAAAGTGGTAATAAAAATAATAATCATAAACTTTGGTAGTCACTCATGCAGTTGAGCTATTAGTCCATGTCAGATGTTCCCAAGATACTCTTTCTGAATGTTTTGCTTTCCTCTAAGTAGCTCTAAAATGCAATGATAGATTGACAGGAGAATAGTGGAAAATCCTCCTGACCGTGTCTGTATCCAAGCACTTGTTCATTAATACCTTCTTTTACTGTTTCTCTACTGCTGTCACTGAGAGCTGTGTGAAGAGTCTGTAGACCAGGAGGCAAATGGGGATTCATAGGTACCTTGTGTGGTTGCCTCAGCAGTGTTGAAAAGAAAAGAATAGCCTTACTAAAATTAATACGATATTCAGTGCAAATTTGTGAAATCTGTATTCGGCCATTAGAGGTGAATTCACTCCTAATCTCAGTGTTGGCCATGAAGGTGGACATGGAGTTTCATGTAAACTTTCTACTTTTTTTTGTTTTAGCGCTGTTGTAGTTGTATCTTCCACACGGTGTGTGACTGCTTCTCACCTCTGTGCAATTTCAGTAACTGCAGCATCAAGAGACTCTCTGGTCACCTCCCCTTACAGCATCTCTTATTTTCCTGTGCGAGTGCATGGTGTTTGCTAATAATCTGGAGTGTGCATTTAGTTAGGAGTAAGTGCAGCTTTTCTTAGACTTGGCTTTGCTGTCACTTTTGTACATATTTATGGGTTTGTATGTGACTGATGCGTTTAAAGGGAATACAATTTACGTATGCACATCTAAACCTAAAGGTGCTACCTTTGAGGAGAAATAGAATGTTTTTAATGCTTATAAATAATTCATTTTAAAATGAGAATTTAAAATCCCAGCATCTGGAGTTTCCCAATGTGACTTTATGGAAAAGTATCTTGGAAAGAGGGACTTTTAAGTAGAAAAGGCATTGCTTTCATAATTAGTATAATGATTTCTTTCAGTATATTGTCTCTTAATAATCTTTTTTCTTTCTGTCATCAGTCTGATTTATAATCAAAAAGCACACCTAAAGCTATAATATTTTCTCTACTTCTAAGTGCTAATGTGTTAAACTATTCTAATGCTGTATTAGCACTTACTTCATCATATGCTGTTGTGAAATGCTCCTGAGATTAGGTGGTGTTCAGACACCAGAGAGGTCAAGCACTATGTTAAAAGCTCAGGCCATTCTTTTTATATTACTGCAATAAAGAATATATTCATTTCATTTATATTACCACTTGGCTCTCATAAAAGGTCAGTTTCAGCTGAATGTACAATTACTTGCAAATGGCAAATCTTATAACAAGTGATCAACAATAAAAGCTTTTCTGGGTAATTTGTCTTTAAAACTACCACCTGCCATTTCTTTTGAATGACTTGAGCATTTTGCAGTATCACTTGGAGATCTCTGTCTTATTCCCCACAATACATGTAAGAAAACTATGCATGCTAATCTTCCTTTCTGCTTAGTAAAGTAAAAACGCACAATTACATTAAAGTTTCTAGTTGAAATAACAAGCTTGGTGCTTAAAACTCCATTATGGTATAAAAGTATCAGCACTCCCATTACTAGCAAAATGAAATTACTTTTCCAGTGAACTCTGACTGTATGCCCCCTTTCGTACCTGGTTAATGGGTGCTATCTCCCCGGGAAGGGAACCCTCATTCTGTGGTTTTGACTGTTCATGCTACCAGGCATAATTATTTTAGCAGCTTAAATATGTGTAAAAGAATTAACACTTCTCCACAAATTCCTAAGAACAGCATATAAAGGTTGGTGTTTAAAGGCAGTATAGTTATTATGCTAAACAGAGAGAATACATTACAAGATGCAAAAGAAATTTAAAATGTGTTGCAGATGGCAGGAAAACATATGCCTGGTAAAATTCTTAGCACTTTATTGTTCTGTATGTAAAAAGGGCCTAAAACCTACTGAAACGAAGATTTGCTTTCTTCACTACTTACTGCTCCAGAGCTCCTGCACACATCCAAAAAATAAGCTTCCCTAATAAGAACGTTTTGAGCTCTTGTTATAGGAGGCTGTCAGAAAGACCACCAGCTCTCTCTGATGAGCTTCTTTAGGCTAACGTAACCTTTTCCTTCCAGCAAAGTGAAGCAACAGCACTTTATTCTGTTGAATGATGATAGAACACAGAAGACATGCAGCATCTGGGGACAGGTGCTACCAAAGAGGTGCCGGAAGAGGTTCTCTCTGACTGCACAGGTGACAGCAATTTGGGTCCTGCTGTGAGGAGGATATGCTGAACTGGTCTCCATGGGCAAAATCAGGAGTTAGGGATTGTGCCAGGAGAGATTCTGTACCCCCACTCGCTGTGAAACCTGTGCCTGGGGAGAGGCTCTGCAGCACAGCCCCAGCCCTGGGATGGAATGGAGACCTACTGGGCACCTGTCCTGGCCTGATTTTCAGGGTTGGGAATGGGCACCACTTTTGGTCTGTCAAAAAGAAGCAGTTGGGACTGATACTCCTAATGCAAACAGCAAATTGCTCTCCAGCTTGCCTAGCCAGTGAGGTCTGTCACCTTGTGCTTCTAATGGCCTTTTAACTGTGTCTCCAGCTGAGCAGCAGATGTAAAGGGTACCGAGCATCCCCAGCCAGTTTTTTTTTTCCTCTTGAAAGAAGCATTTCTATAGATGCTCCACTAACAATGAAGCCTTGGACCTGCTCACTGACCTGCTGGATTTAAAATAGCAGGGCATGTCTCACAAAATAAATGGAAGTCTTGGCTACTTTTAACAGGTGCCATGTAGGGCTGTGGTGTTAAAATAGGTGTGCTTACAGAATGACCCATCATATCTCTGCGTGTGCGTGTGTGTACATGCGAAGGTAAAGCCACAGCTTTTACCTGGAGCGACTTCAGAGTCACATGTAAGAACTGAAAGAGCTAAAGAAGTTGCACATTACCAGAATAGGTGTCTGCAAACCAGGCTGAAACTTCATTTTATGGGCCACATCTGAAAACTACATGTGCAAACATACACAAATTCAAACATATGCACCATAAAAATCTACACAGGGCTCTGTTCATACATGTCAGAAAGATCAAAGGCTAAGTCAGCCATGATAATCCTACTGTTTGGGGAGTCCAGTTAGTTCAAGCCTGATGCTTGACTAAGCAGTAGGTCATATTACCTGCCCTCTTAAGTCAAAAGCTAGATCTCTCCGTTGTCAGAAATAGCTTCTCTGCCAGTCTCTGTAGCTCTTGCCACGTCTGTAATAGTAGGAACATACTTCTCTGATGTTTTTGGCCATGTCTCCGACTTGCATTTTTTGTTTATAACATATTAGACACTGCAGGAACACCTTTCTGGCTTTTGTATGAGTTTGTCTTGGAGGGAAGTCAATGCATGGGGTGAGGCTTTCTCACATCTGGGTATTGGACTGTAGCATGGTACAGTGTGAGGATGTGTGTGGATACTGCTCTGGTTGGAGAACTATGGAGGTGTGTGGAAGTACTCCAGATCTGGCAAAACATAGTCTGTGAATGCTTCAATATGGTTCCTCTGTCATGTTGTCTGTGGATGGCTTTTGAGTTACGGTATTCCTTACAACCTTGAAGTTTGTCTTTGTGAACAGTGATTAATACAGGAAACTTTGGTTTTCTTAAACAGAATTACTGTTTTAAGAACGAAGCATAACATTATGCACAGTTATCTTACCAAAAAGGTATGATTGTGGTGACTGATGGTCACAGGGCCAAGGAGGCTCCTGTCAGGCCCCATGTACATTTCTTTTAAGTTCTTTTCAGGTCAAGATTCAGTTTCCCATCTTCAGGAAATGTTTTTCTTTGAGCTGCTCTTGTGTAAATTTCTTTTATTTGGTGATATCAGTCAGGTAGTAGAGGTAACATCTTGGATAAAGTGTTGGTATATATGGTTAAGCATTTGAATAAGGAACAGCTGCTTCTCTTGCCCAGCTAGCAGATACTGCATTGATCTGTGTTTTGGTTGTGGGTAGTCTTTTCTGAAGGTAGCAATGTGTGGCTCTGGAGTCCAGATACACAGCTCTAGATAGAGGTATTGAGGCTAGCAAAAACCTGACTCAGGAAACAGGGAAACAATATGGGGTAGGATGAATTGTTGGAGAAGGGAGTGTTACTGGAAGCTGAATGAAACATGAATGGGCATATTTCTTTCTCTTGTTGCTTGCATCACTTTGCATTCACTGTGTTAATGTGCTGGTTTGAGCTGAAGTAGAGTTAAATTTCTTCACAGAGGCTAGTATGAGGCTATGTTTGGATTTTGTGCAGAACACAGAGTTGATAATGCAGAGATGTTTTTGTTATTGCTGAGCAGAGCTTACGCAGAGTCAAGGCCTTTGCTGCTTTCCGTACTGCCACGCTGGCAAGGAAGTTGGGGATGCATGGGAGACTGGGAGGAGACACAGCTGGGACAGGTGACCCAAACTGACCAAAGGGATATTCCATACCATATGACATCATGCTCAGTATATAAGGTGGGAGGAAGAAGGAGGAAGTGGGGACATTTGGAGTGATGGCATTTGTCTTCCCAAGGAACCATTACGCGTGATGGGCCCTGCTCTCCTGGAGATGGCTAAACACCTCCTGTCTTCGGGAAGCAGTGAATTAGTTCCTTGTTTTGCTTTGCTTGTGTGTGCAGCTTTTGCTTTCTCTATTAAACTGTCTTTATCTCAATCCATGAGTTTTTGTAGCTTTTACCCTTCTAATTCGCTCCCCCATCCCGTTGGCGGGGGAGTGAGTGAGAGGCTGCGTGGTTCTTGGCTGCTGGCTGGGGGTAAACCACGACAGTTAGGTATTAAGACCTCTCATGCAGTTAAAACCCTGGGAGAAGGGGAAAAGACTGGAAAAATGCTTTCGTGCAAGGATTTTGATGAATAGGGTGCAAAGAAGAAGGAAGGGAGCAGAGGTGCTCTGTTTCTTTTATCTTTTTTTAATCTTTTTTTTTTTTTTTTTATGCCCCTCTTGGTCTATGAATTCTGTAGATTTATCCTTACTCTCACCATCTAAGTGGTTAAACATCTCATCTCAAATAAATGGTGATAGCCTGACTGCCCATGGTCCAAAACTGAAGGAAGTTCTAATCAAGATGTGGTGTTGTTTCTATTGTTGAACTGTTCCTTCAGAGCTTATTGCTCTTCTAAGTGAGCAGTTCTCAATAATTCAAGCTCGGTATTAATATGTAATTGTCTCATTGCAGAGACAAAAATACGGCTTTTGCACAGTTCTGTCTCTCATCATAATTTTACATAACTGTGCTTCATAAGCTGGGAGAGCAGACTCTCAGTTTCTGGCTTACACTTTAAAAATAAGTTGTGAAAGGCTTGGGTCAGGACTATTGAAGTATGTTTTTATTTGTATCCTACCCCACTGCATGGGAGTTGGCTGTCAGCAAAGTCATTTATTCCTTGTTCCTTCATAGAATCATAGAATCTACCAGGTTGGAAAAGACCTCAAAGATCATTGAGTCCAACCCTACCGTGGTTACTAGACCATGGCACTAAGTGCCACATCCAGTCTCGTCTTGAAAACCTCCAGGGATGGTGAATCCACCACCTCCCTGGGCAGCCCATTCCAATGCCTGATTGCTCTCTCTTGTAAAAAAATCTCTTCCCAATATCCAACCTAAAACTCCCCTGGCAGAGCTGACTCTGACTCCTCTAAACCTCCCCCACCTCTGACTTCTTCCTTTGGATCAGGTCTGTCATTGCATCTGACCTGCTGACCTGGACAGGCAGACTGATTTGATAGCTAATCCACCAAAACAGATCTTCAAGTTGGTCAAGAGGGCACGTGGGAATGTGTGCCTGAAGTCGTGATGAGAACATGGGGCTCACAGTCTGATGGTGTCTTTGAGGGACATGTCTTAAATTATCTTGAAGCTTGCAAGAAGACTGTCCATCTTTTCTCACGTGACAGTGAAATGAAGTGCAGCAGTAGTGTAGTGCTCTTACCTATAGTTGAGAAGAAATGAACAGCAGCTGAACATTCTTGGCTGTTATCCCCACTTCTGTGCTTGGCTTTCTAAGTGCATCGCCAGAAATTTACAAGACATACTAGCAAAGTCATCTGTTCTCCCTCACTGGAGGAGCTGAGCACTGGCCTTGGATGAGAGGTCATACTGAGAGCACTTCTCTCCCTTAGGAAAACTCTCTTGTTTGTTACCGTGTCAGGGTGTGATAGTTAATGTTGTTGGTTTAGTGTGTGTCTGCTGATTTTATGGCATGCTGAAATTTGGGGGTTCAGAGGCAAATGGATGGGATTATTAGACTGCAGGCTTATACACTGCTATTTATTGCTGTTTTCATGTTTCAAGTACTTTCTACACCTGAGTGTGCCCATTCAGAGCCATGTGCACCTTTGACTTTACCAACTGTGCTCATAGTAGTGCTGGAATATGAATTGTTAAAAGCAGTGGCAGGACAGTTCTTTGTGTGTCCTAAGTATCCAGTCATCAGCCAGCAGACTTCAGTAGCTGTTGCACGATATCTAAATTTCTTCTAATTTCTGAGTACCCTTGTTTTTAAATGAGTGCTCATCCCTAAGAAGCTTAAACAATGTAGTGACAAATCAGAGGCAAGGGCCGATGAATGCTCAGTGTCCAGTGGCTAAACCTGATCTGTTTTCCATCTTTTCTCTTAAACTGCTGTAATGTTTCACAGAGAAAGAAGCTGTAAATACAAACAGCATCTGCATCTTCTTTAGTTACATAGAATTGATTCACAGCATTAACACATAATATAAATATTTATTTCTCATATACTAGTTTTTGGCTTTGCAACTTTAACATATAAGATAATACTGGGTACAAGCAATTTATGTTTCTTGGATGAAAATAGCTGTGTATCATTTCATCTGTCAGCATTAGCTGTGTTATAGAGAAATACAGAAAATACCTCTTGAATAGTTTCCCTTCAGACCATGTTCTCTTTAACCAGTTAGAGTCATTGCACGTTACAGTTTTCATATCTGGTCCAAACTTTGCATAACATGCATGTATTTAAAGCTGTTTCAAAAGTGTAAAAGATGCCAAAGCTGAGCCACAGTAAAACCTTCCTTAATAAAATCGTTTTCATTTTGTGAAGTGCTCTATCCTTGGCTAGTGGTTCTCTTGCAAAAATAAAGCAGGGAAGACAAATCGAAATTGCAAAACAAGTTTTGTTGGCTCACCAGAGGTTTAGGTGTTCCTGAGCAGAAAATCAAAATCCAATTTAAAAATGAAGGTATTTAGAAGAATGGCACAGGGGACGTTTATTTATTGGAATGGTGACAAGCCAGGAGCAACATTCCCTGACCACTGCTGTTCCAAGAGATGGTCTGTCGTGCTGACTGTAGGCTGGCAATGAGCACTGTTAATTGAATACCTGGAACATAACTAAAATGCAGTGATTAAATACAAACACCTGTCTTTGCAGTGTAGCATGGCTGATGAAGTGGAAGGACTCCCAGAAAGGGCTTCCTGAAATTGAATGCTGAAACAGTGATTAGCTTGTTCTTAAGGCTGATCTTCAGAAGTCCTGTACCCTTCTTTGAATGAGAACTCCAAAGCCTCTTTCTTCTTTAAATACTGAGACAGCATACTAAAAGCCATGTATGAATTGACTGTAATCAGATTGGCTGTGGGGCACGTGCATGCTTCTGTTACTAGTTTTTTGAATTAAAGATCCCCAAATCTGATTTCTGCATGTCTGTTTCCACTGAATGCAGCTGATGGAAGAATTTGATTGAGAATTAATTGTAGGGATTTTTTTACAAAAGTGAGTAAAGCAGTAAATGATCAGAATTCAAAATTACAATTTCTTTGTGTGAGCCACTGAAGAAATGCAAAGAAAGGACAGTCCTATCTGTGGAGAGCTCCCATTTTACATTTGTGCCAATATTTCTTCATGAGACTTACACAATTGTAATGTTATAGTTATCTACATACTATTTAAACGTTTTTCTATTACATAAATGTCAAATATAATGCAAATAAATATACTGCTTAATTTTTTAATTGTCCTTTTAAAAGACACCAGCTTCCTATCCCGGTGAGATTACTACAGTAATTGATGGATCATTTGTGGAAGCATCTTTGTACCTTGTTAATTAGTAATTTAGAGTTTGAGTTTGCTTTTTAAAGCAGCTCCAGCTGGACACAGTAAATCATTGTCGGGAGGACAGTCTGTGCTCAGTACAGAAACCGGCCAAACCACAAACTCTTTCCACATCGTATACCAAAATCTGGTTGCTGGCAAAAAGTTACGCACATAAATACAGAACGTGGCTGGAGTAAAGCTTTTCCATAACCAATGAGTGGAATTAAATTGCTCTTCTCTCAGAATTTGCCCAACAGATTAATGCAGTCCCTTCAGAAGTGTTATGTTCACAGTGTGTGGCCATATGTACATGCATTCACCTACCCATGTGCCTGACCAGCCCCTTACACTCAAAAAGTCTGCTGAGATTGTATCATACACTGGACACTTCTTTCCAACGGATATTATAACACTGTGGATAACTTCTGGGTTTTAAGTGACGTCCAGTTGTCTTTTTAATAGTTGCATAGTTTTCCTGTCATTGTTAGTTTTTGCTTCTTTGAGTACTCTAGAGTAATTTCCATTTCCTGGTGACAGGATGGTCACTGCCATTACCTCCATGCCTAATGGGCCTTTCAAGCTAAATCTGCTTTAGACTGAATAGGAAACTACAGAAGTTTCCTGTCATTTTTAGCTGAAAGAGCAGCAAAAATCCAACTCAGGGTGAAGAAAATTCTGTAGTTAAGAACAGATTCATCCAGATTTTAGTCTGTAATGCCAAACAAATCTGATGTAGGTCCATAAACTTCAGTTGGGTTAGGAATCATTCATGGCACTTTTTACTATTGATTTATGTACTTTTAGGTTATTTTTTATAGTCCTTTCGCCATGATTATTACAGTTATCGTACAGCACAGACTATAAACCTTTCTAGAAAGACTAATGGCATTAGCAAATTAGGATCATGATCATTTAATGGCTGATACCTAAGTGCTCATTTTTTGTTCCATCCTGTGGCTTGCCTGATGTTTGGAGCCTATCAACCTGTTGCATACAATGACTGTTCAAATGAGTAATGTGGAAAGGACTGACGTAGCAGAATCAAACCTCTCAAAATGGTACTTAGAGTTTCTATACCTTTGTGTTAATCCAATATAGAGATACACAGGTACAATCTTAATTAGTTTAAATGGGCAAGTATGAGATGAGCTATTTACAATTTTCAACTATAAGCATCTTGGGAAGATGATAGTAACAGCTAGCAGGCACATTTTCTGATTAATATGTATTTGCATTTTTGATATACTCATATGAAAGACAAATTTGTAAACATTACTATTATTTATTCCACAAATATTTGTCTCATTTTTATTTCACCCTTCTGTGATCTGCAAGTGCTAGTCGTGTGGACTCCTTTGGAGCAAAGGTACTTACTAAATTGTGTTAGATATAACAGGAACTCAATATTCAAACAAATTTTTGTGGGAAAAGCATCTTGGTTGGTCTAATTTTACAAGTGAGCTGCAGGCATGTGTTTCAACAACAAGGAGCTAATTTGCAAAGCTAAACTAAAGAATATATTCTGAACATTTTCTCAGTTCCTTATGGAAGACTCTTCTACATCATTCTTTTTCATTGTGTCCAGAATGTTTCATGTTTATGCTAAACAGACACATACATACCTCCACATTTCAAAGGAAGAAAAATATTTTTCTTTTGAACAGATAGTTCAGTTTTTAACATTACTTGTCATTTCTGGATTACTTACTGCTTCTGCAAAGAGTTAGGACATCGCTGTATTTACTGGTACAGTCCGTTAGTTTTAGGTAGCTTCCTGCCTTGCAGGATAAAGTGTTCGTATAGGTGCTTAAGGCTACAGAGTACAATGCACAGGAAAATTAGTCAGAACAACTGAGCAATCAGCCAGTGAGTTATTTAGAAGAAAAATCCTGTCTGTGATGCTGATGAGTGAGAGAGTTGAGACTTCATTCCTCACCTTCTGAGAGAACATCTTCAAGGTCCTTTTTGGAGGGATGCATGTGATCTTTCCTTTTGAAGTGATTCCACTGTGCATAAATAGTAGCATGTAAGAACAAGCGATAACAGGAAAGCTGGAGAGGGACTTTTCACAGGGGTATGTAGTGATAGGAAAAGGGGGAATGGCATTATGTTGAAAGAGAGTAGGTTTAGATTAGATATTAGGAAGACATTTTTTACTGTGAGGATGGTGAGGCACTGAAACAGATTGCCTAGAAAAGTTATGTATGCTCCATCCCTGGAAGTGTTCAAGGCCAGTTTGGATGGGGCTTTGAGCAGCCTGGTCTAGTGGAAGGTGTCCCTGCCCATGGCAGCAGCCTTGGAACTAGATGATCTTCAAGGTCCCTTCCAACCCAAATAATTCGTTGATTTTATGTTTCTGTGTCAACTAAGCCAGAGAAGATGTTTGGTTTTGTGCCTGTTTGTTAGCACATCAGAGGACACTGTTTTGAAAGAGTTGAAAAATTCTTGCCAGTCCAACAAATGCGTAAATATTTTTGTGTAAGAAACCAGATGGAAAGCAGCAGCCTGGATGTGCAACCCCTCTCTAAGGTGAGGACAGGCTTCACTCAGCTAGATGGTTTCTTCACTCAGTTTCTGCCTAAGAAATAATTATTGCACTCAAAGCGAAAGAATTCTAACAGAAGAGGTTGAAAGCAGATGCTCAAAATTGGTTTTCTTTGCCAAAGAGAACCCTGTGTTGAGGAAACCTCCCAGTCTGACCATCATGAGACTCTTCGGTAGTTTCACTCACACACCAGAGACTTTGACTGTTGGGACCAAAGCCCCTTCACAGTGGGCAGCTCCAGTGAGCCCGTGGGTGTCCCACTTGGCTCCCCACACACCCCACTCATGCAGTCAGACCATGTTTCCTTGCTAATTCGACCCTGGGATTCCCTTAGCAGGGTCTTAGACATTATGGTCCACAAAGCAGTTTATTCACAGTGCAGTAACATAGCAACAATTCAAGATGGTCCTTCCAAGCAGGCCCCCAAGAAAAGAACCCCTGGACTTTTACACCCTCACAGTCTCCCACACCAGTCTCTCTCTTCCTCCTCAGTCCTCTGCTCCTGCCCCCTCTCTGTGTCCATCCCCCTTGCTGGCATCACTCATCATCTCCTTTGTTACCGCAAAGCCATCACAGCAATTTCCTGCTCTTGCTGTGTCTGTGTTCATTCACCTGGTTGATGTCACGAGTTGCCTGTCTTTGTGCCCTTTGTTATCCCAAGGATTGGCTATTCATGGCCTCTTGCCTCGGGCTCCCACCCTGAGCTCAGTCTGCATTCCACTCTGCATCTCAATCTGCATCTCAATCTGCAGTTTGCAAACCAAGTCACCTGGACCAGATGCATTTAAACCTTGTGTGGCTTTGGAGTAGGCTGGCATTACTGTCTGATCGTGAAGCTTCTCTTAATAGAAAAATAAACCAACTTGAAAACTGGTCAGCATGGAAGGAGGGTTTTTTTTGGCCTTATTTTTTCCCTCTTCAGGAATATTTAAACAATTCCAATTTTCTTCTTGTGATGCTAATTTTATTTAAATTACCAGTAATCAAATACTAGATTGCAAGCAGTCAGCAATGATCTAAAAGATGTTTGACAAGTGTTTTGGTTTATGGCATAATCTTCTATGGGATTTGATGAGAAACTCATTGCTTGGGGCATTATAACCTAAATTAGACAAAGTACAATAAATTATGTATTTCTGTGACCTTGTTATGATTTGTCAGTAGTGGTAGCAGGACGTTTTACTTTAAGTTTTCTAAAGGAGCAAACCACAGTGAAAACAAGCATCTATACCTTGAAACGTGAGGTCCTGTAGGGATGGCTTTGGGCTAACATGGTTCTTGGTGTAGGTGGCTGCTGACCCATTGACTTGTGGATTCCCAGGCAGGGATCCTCAAAACGTGATCCTGAGTTGGTGGGAGTGCTTACACAGAAATATGTTGTTTTCTGCAACAGTGAGCCTTTTGTGGAGAAAAGGTGTTAACTGTTGGGTTTTGGGTAGGTTGTGGTTCCAAAAACAGGTTGATTCTTCCTCAAACATGTGCATGAAACCGGAAGCATTCTTGGAAGATGTTTTTATTTTCCTGTTAATGGGAGCAGGTGGTGGTGCAGAGCAGTTCCTCACAGACCCCTTCTAAAGGGTTCAACATTTTGCATTCTATAAATGTGTGGATTTTTTTCAGAATAGTACTATTTTAAGAATAATACTGTAAAAACAAACAACAATATTCCATGGAGAGCCAGCAGAAGAAATCTTAGTGTTCTGTGCTGAAGATGAAGCTATTCTCTTCGTAAGATGTTCTACTAAGGTTAAAGGAGAAGAGAGAGATCTTGAACATCCCATGGGTTCTGTATGTTTCCACTGCAAGTTTTATTTGCTTTCTGAGCCTAGATACTAACTCGGCACTGGGAATAACAACAGCTTGAAAATTTTCTCCTGGGGAAATTGTTTGACTTTAGAAGCACCTTAGAAGTTTGAAAAGGTATTGCTGGCCAAGAGGCACAAAATAATTTGATCCAAAACTGAGCTCTAGGTTGTTGTTGGAAAGCACCAGGATAACGAGTCAGTTTTAGAAAAAACCCAGGTTCATTACTTTTTAATTGGGCTGCTTTTCAAGAAATCTAGGGGCTGTTCATCAAAATGCAAAAGATGTTCCAAATATAAAGTTTAAGGAAATGAAGTTCTGATGAATTCCATGTACTTTGACATGATGAATCTATCGATGATACACTGCTGACCCTCACAAGTGAGTTTTTCTATATCTTCAGATGTCTTCTCAGGTGAAAAACAACACAAACATCAATTTAAGCAGTATATAAATATGAACTGAAGTAAGTACTTAAAATGAAACTTTAACAAGACCAAGAGCATTTTGTCGAGATTCTTTCAGGGAACTGTTAAAATAAATGAGAACAGCTTTCCTTTGTGATTAACACCATTATATTCTCATTCATTCATGACATTATATTCATTCAGGATATTATATTCATTCACGACTTAGACAGCAATTTTCGGAGGAGCTGTATAGCAACAAAATGAGAAAGCAATAAAAGACATAGAACTAATAATACATTTGATATTGAGAGCTGGATGCAGAGTGGGTGGGGAGAACTAGGGCACATATAAATTCAGCTTGCTGCAGAACTGTGATGTAGGCAGATGTAGGAACTAAAGAAGTATTTCTTGTGCAGTTGCATAGGTATAACCATGACATAGGAGACTGGTATTTGGTGGAATGCTGATGAGTGGGCTTACAAGGGTTTCTGAGATTGGTTTTTTTGCTTTCACTTACTTCCAATATATGAATTCTCTCCTTGTTGCTGTCAATCCCAAAAATAAAACCAGGATTAAAACTCCCTTACTAAGAATTATGTAGTCATTTGATAGGGACTGTGTTAATACTAAACTCCAAAATGAACATGACGTTTCCATCACACATCTGACCATGTGCTACTGAGTGACTAACAACTGCATCACTGATGTCTTTCTGGAAGTCCCTCCCTTTAGTGTCTGCCATTTCTCTTCCTTTGGTCCTTCCCTAAACATCCCCTAAGTTTTCAACTTCTCCACAGCTCCCTTAGCACATCTCAGAAAATTTGATAGAGTCTCAAAATGCTCTTCCCTCTGCACCCATCCTGTCAACGGTCCTCTGCCACTGTACATGATTACCCTGTTTCATGGTCACAGCATACTGGGGAGAGAGTTTCTTTCTTTGACTTATTTTTGGTTTCATATCAGATACAACAATCTAATCAAGAAAGCATTTTCCTCGGGCAGGCAGGAGTAGCTGACTCAGTGTCCTCTAGTTTTCACTGACTAGGTTACTAGAATTCCTCCACCTTTATTGTTTCCTTGGTCCTTGCCAGGAGTTGGTATTTAGTTTGTGTTGCCTTTATTAGAAAGATAACCTGACAGTACATATCCAAGAGCTTCACTCCATGTCACTTCCTTCTAGTTGCTCAATCTTTTACTAATGCTTTACCTTAATATTTTGCTTCTGCAACTCCAAGCTGTAGTTTTATCTGCCAGTTACCAGAAAAAAGGATGTTGTTTACTGTGGTCTTCTTACATTTATGATTTAGCCTCCTTTCATTGCATTTTTTGTCAGACCCTTTTTCAGTACTTGCTTACCTTGTTGGGCACAAGCTGAATTTTATCTGTGTTTCAGAAAATGAGTTCCATCATTGCACCTCCTCCAGGTAGGTGGATGCACTACTGATTTTTACCAGTCTGTCAAAATGGTTGGATTTTAGAAGGGCCAGGACTTCTTTCCTTGCCCAGAATTATTTCCTGAACTATTTATTTTGGAAGATTATTTTCTCAAAAGTCAAACCATATGTGAAAACCTTGCTGTCCTTGGGGATATGGAAGAAGTCCAGTCAGTTCAGTCTTCGAGAAGGAACAAAGCATTAGGGAGCAAAAACATAAGGCACACAAGTTTTCTTCTGCAGGGCTATATGTAAAAAGAGGAGCACAGTCTGAGTGTAGCAGTATTTCCTGTAACAAAAGAAGCAATAACTAAAGTAATCTTTCGTATTTTGGTGTTTGTGTTTCTATAGCAGTCTTGCTTAAATTTGGACAGTACCAGAATCTTGTTTACAAACTCTGATTTTACCACCCATCTGTAATTAGTCCCTGTATTTGATTCTTAGACCATGGCACTTAAACCCATTGGAGTTCCTATCCTTTTAAAAAAGGGATATGAAAACCATTAGCTGTCCCTCCATATTCCTGCCAGAGCAGAGCTCCTGGGAGTTATCTGGTAAAATTCTCATATACTTACAAGAACTGCAGAGGCAGCCTCCGTGAGCCAGCAGAAAGGGTATCTCTCTGAAAGCTACAGGTAGAAGGTGTCAACAGCTTCACAGAGGTGCCCTCACTCTGCTGTGAGCTGACTCATCACAGAATCATGGCATGGTTTGGATTGGAAGAAACATTGAAAATCATCTAGTTCCAGCCACCCCTACCATGAGCTGAGACATCTTCTGCTAGGCCAGGCTGCTCAAAGCCCCGTCCAGCCTGGCCTTGAACATCCACGGTTTTCTCTGGGCAACCTCACAGTAATGAGTGTCTTCTTAGTATCTAATCTAATATAATCCTCTTCCAGTTTAAAGCCATTTCCCCTTGTCGTATTGCTACATGTCCTTGTAGAAAGTCCTTCTCCAGCTTTTCTGTGGGCCCCCTTTAGGTACAGGAAGGCTGTTCTAAGGTCTCCTTGAAGCCTCCAGGCTGAACCATCCCAACTCTCTCAGCCTGTCTTCATAGGAGAGGTGCTCCAGCCCTTTGATCATCTTCATGATTCTCCTCTGGACTTGCTCCAGCACATCCATGTCCTACTTATGAATTCAGCTGTAATGAGCTTCCCTGGCATCTCACATCTGGGTGGCTGTACTCCAGGCACCGGTGTCCCACAGCCCACTTGCAAATGATGTGGTGTGGCGCAGGTAGGGATGGATACCTGACCTGACCTGACTTACACTGAGTAACAGCACCTCTTGAATTATGTGATACCTTGATACTGTGTGGAGAATAATGCTGTGTGGAGTAGAAGAGGGTGTTAGGATCGGTCTGAATTTGGGTAGGACATGATGTTGAATATAGATGTTAGGAGTGAGAGGTTTGTTACATTTTTTTCCCCTCACATTTGAAGGAGGGAGAAGTATTAATAGCAAACAGCAGTAGAGATGTATTTTTGCTTCTCAGTCATCAGCACTTTGGGAAGAATACAGACGAAGGACAAAACAAGAAAAAAGCAGGAGGAAGACAGAAGTGGCGGGATGTGTTGAAAAGCACTGACTTTGCCATTCTGATATAGTGAGAAAAGTCAAAATCCACTTCAGAATACAGGAATGAAAAATGACAGTCTGCTAGACTGAAGCATGACAAAATTGGGGTGAAAATCAGCTATCTCCAGGCAAAATGCTGCACATCCACCATTTATCATGATGTTGACTTTCATGATAAAAAGTATGGTGCTGTATTTGGGGAGTGGAAAATTAATGTTTTTAGCTAGCATGGCAATTTTAATGCCATTATTTCATAATTACTCCACCAAGTTTGGAGTAGAAACGTCTGGCATTGCCAGTAGCTTTTTCATCCTATTGAATTGCACTGAAAAGTAATCGGCATAATGAAATCCAAATGTAAAATTAATATGAATTTGCCAAAGCTTTGACTTTGTTTTTGTTTGTTTGTTTGAAACAGATGCGTGGGCTTTTTTATTACCAAGAGGAAAAAGTGGAGTTTTTAACCCAAAGGAGGCAGTTTCAAAATGATGCATGGAATAAGCTGTTGCTGCCTAAAAGTTTGGAACACTAAAGGCATAGGCAACTTCTGTCTAAATCAAGACTGTGCAACCACATAGTGTGTGGCACCACAGGGATAACTGCTCTGTTTACTACTACTATAATCTCTTTTACTGGCCTGCACATGGCTGACAGGCATGAACTTTGTTTATTGACATTTTTTATGTTAACTGTGCTTTTAGTAGCAACGAATAAATCCGAATTTTAGGACAGAAACAACAAAACAGGGTTTTTTTAATAGTGTAAATAAAATGCAATTTACCATGGTAGCGTATTGTAATTATAACATGATGTGAAAAATATTGCGTCAACAAAATTATTCTTAGGTTATATTCTGGGGTTAACATTAAATAGTGGTGTTTTCCTCACCACCTTGTTTACCCGTGACTAATTTGCCTTTATAATCATGATATAAAAACCACATGGTCAAGGTACAGCTGTTTTAGTAACTCAGGTAGGCAGAACAGCCTGGAGTTCTGCTTGTTGCAGGGTGCTGTATATTGGTAGAGCAAGGAAGCAGTTTATTTAAAAATGAAAAATCTACTTACTCATTCCTTGCGTAAAGTTAGTAGTTATTACTGATGCAGATTCTGGACACAAATGATGAAAATACACAAACTGAACCAGGTATTGTGATGACAGTTGATTAAAACTTAGTTTTTACACTGCAATTCGTGAGCAGATACTGGTAGAAAAAGCTTTCCTTTGAACAGAACCAGACCTGGAAAAGAAATAGGAGAGAGAAGTCTGTGAATTGGACTGAGATGTTTGTTTGATAGAACCAGAGATGAATATGTATTTCTGTATGGTGCTAGGGACAAATAAAAGAGATGGATCCAAAAGAAATGTACTTGGAAACCCATTGGTGATAGGATCAGAAGGAAAACAAATGGGAAATAAAGAGGAGGGTGAGGGAGAAGAGGCCCTCCATAACAAGGTCCAGCAGCCTGTGGAGGCAAGTGGAGGTGAAAGAAGTGCCATGTGGTACCTTCCCTTTGGGTGTGAAGGCTTTGATCTGTTTTTACATTTTTTGCACATGAATTCTGTAGAATTGTATTTGTCTTCAAAATACCATCACGCACAAATGTTTGTTTCTGACAGCATTCCTAGTGTCTGAACTTCGTAGTTGTGATTAATTCCTTCAACAAATATTCCATGCAGTTGCTTTGGTTTTTGTAATTAATCACTCTCACTCAATCAAGTACATTTCTCAAAGACCGAAATTGTGAAATATAAATTGTTTCCCATAAAGAAAAGGCAGTTTAAAAGGTTTTGATTCTCAATATATGTCCTGCTATGAAGAGAACATGACTCCCTGATAAAGATCATAGAGTCATGCTCCAAGATACTTTCCTTTTAAAGATAAATTAGGTAATATTTTTTATACCTTCTTAATATATTAATGTGCCAGTCAGTTTCCAAATACTAGAAAAACTTCCATGAGGTGCATATATCTTTATCTATCTCTGTGTATATATATATGTGTGTGTGTGTGTGTGTGTGTGTGTGTAGCTCTATAGGTCATGGAAGCTGTTCATTTGCTGGCATTTGTGAAACAGTATTTTTTTACTATGTGTGTGACATCAGAGAGTCTTGGCATATAAAATGTTGTGTGATACTAGCAAACAGAAAAGCAGGCAAAACCAAAGGTCTTGTTCCACCTGGAATTGAAGACTGGAGTAGAGGCTGTATTTCAAGTGTTTTACTACATGCAAATCCGGTAGTCCTCCCACCCCAAACAGTTGAATTGGCTGTTTTGGGGCAGAAACTTCCAACTTGCTAGCCATTAGGCTGCTGAGATAGAGGAGTGGTATTCTCCTGTGTGTGTTTATTCACCCAGAAAGAAGTGTTAAGCACTTTGAATCCCAGCAGGATTTGGGCACCTGCTTAATCAGGTTTATGAGCACTCCTGTGCCTGGTATTTTGGTATATGGATACTCTGTGGTTTCCCTTGGAAGTATATATGTTTCTATGGTATTTATGTTTTCTTTTTTCTTGTTATAGTACATGAAAAGAAAATGTAGTTATTTGTAGTCAGTGGAGAATGTAAGACTTCTAATTAAGATGTTCCACATCGTTCACTGGAGGCATTCTGAGAACGTACCTGCGATAGCATTTCAGTATGAATTAGGAATGTGCTTTTGAAGTAAAGCTCCCCATTGTCTCTACTTGCTGTGCTTGGATTCACATCACAGAGTGGTCTTGGAGAACACAAGATGGACTTTTTTTTTTGGGTAACCATGTAATCAAATTCCCAGGCCTAGATCAGAATAGGCCCAAAGCCTTTAATACGTGTAGTGTGGATGTTGGATTCTCATCACCAATGCTTTACCCTAAGGAGCTGCTTTTATCGAACTGTACTGCATGCTGCTAAAGATGCAAGCACAAATTTCTTCAAAGCTTTCTCTCTTTTAGCTAAAGGGTGAGTCTGGGTCCTAAGCATAGGCAGCCAGAATTGCTCTGCTCCAGGAAGGTGCCTAAATTTCAGGCCCTGAAATATTCACATTAGCTGTCTAAAAGTAGGTGATATATAGTTTGTAATGTTTATATCATAAAATAGAGCAAGGCAGTTTGGGCAGCAGCTGTGCATCCTGTCTGACTTCAGTCCCCTTCAGTGAGTTATTGTTCCTGGGCCAGAATGTAATGGGGATCACCCCCCATCTGTGCTAATCCAGCTCTTTAATCTTTGTTGTTTTAGAGAAATGTGATAATACTAGAAAAAAATATGAACCAATAGAAAATATGCAGAGACTCCTTTTTTTCCTCCACACTAGCATTCTGCTGTTTGTAATCACTATGCTAGTGTGAAACAAATACTTTGATCTTGTACTGGGACTATTAAGTAAACCATTTAAATTGTTACTAGCATTAACTCCTGTTTCTAGCTTGTTCTCTCAAAAGCTATTTGGAAAATCTTGTTTCACTGTCAATTTAGATATTGTTGCTCCCTCCCAGAAAACACAGACCTCTCGGTTCATTCAAGGAATAGTTTGCCAGTACACAATTCTCATGTCAAGGCCATAATAAATCAAGTATGGAATGGTGCAAGATTTAGTGGCACACTTTTCTATAACTTACTGATTCTCATACCATCTGTAGAATATATTTCTACTTAAAACACAGAAAAAAACCTGGCTTGTAGGTAGAATCAAGAAAAAAAAGACAATACACTAGTGTATTATTAGAAATTTAGAATTGCGGCATCAAACATAAAAAATTTAGATAATTAAGATTGCTGCAGGAGCTTTGTTTAGCTCCCTTGTATCTATGAGTGAAGATAATTCTAGCAGTATAATTATGCACAAATCCTCATACACAATCAATGCTACTTATACAATTAATTACTTTCTCTGTCTTATAGTACATCTTACTTGAATTTTTTTCTGAAGACAAGCTATAAATAGTTGCATAACCTCTTCTCTTATAACTACCATATCTGGAAACCTAATTAAACCCTTTTATTTTCACAATATTTTATGAGATATTATTTTCCTATTACAGATGAAAAAGAAACACATTTTTAAAGTTTCAGATGCTTATCATGTGTTGTAAGAGTATTTAGCACTTTATATTTTCAGAGCATCACTGACACTGGTTTCAACTGCAGTCTCCAAGTAGATCTTCTGCATATCAGGCTCCATTGTGTCTGGTTTTGGGCACCAGAAACTGATTAATTTAAACGGAGAATCATTTGTGGAAGTTTGGCTGAGGTGCGGGAAGCCAGAGCAAGAATGGTACAAAGCAGTTCTCCATGGAAATGCTCCCTCCATAGTACTCATGAGATTATCCTTTGTCTAGCTGCAACTCCTCTCTCTGTTCACTAAACACTTTCCAAGTTTGGAAAAAAACCCAAAACCTTTTGTCCTACAGACTGAATAATACCCAGTGTGCCCATCCTAAACCCACTTTAGTTGTACACCATTCTCCACTGTGTTGCATATGCATGCAGGGCAGAAGATCTTTAAAACAGAACTCTGGAGATGCATATAAAAGTTCCAGTGAACGTGCCTGAATTTAGACATTCTTACTGCCATGTCATCTTTCTGTATAAAATTCACTCCACATCTGTTTCCCTGTGGTCTTTGTACTGCCCATATCACATCTTGGTCCATTAAAAAAATGTCATTTATGGACCCTTTCAATTGTGAATTTCCCTGGCATTTGTATAGTAGTAGCTTAGCAAGAATTGTATTAAAATCGAGAGAGAAAGTGAAGACATTAATTGAAAAATATGAGGTCAGCTGCACACCTAAGTGTTCTGTGACTTTGACTGGTTGATAAAATTGGAAGGTTTGATTCACACGATACCCAGAACAGCACCACTGGATACACTATGGCACTCTTACCCTGGCAAGGTTAGGAGGAACCTTGGAAGGACATTCATGGGGGAAAAAATTAACAGCGTCCAAGTTGAATTCAGGTCCATACATGTAAGAAGAGGGTGGTTTGGGATTTAGCTCACCGATCCTCTTTGTGAAGCCTATTCTGCTCCAAGACTGTTTGTCACTGGGGAGCAAAGAGACAACCAACGTGAAAACAGAGTTTGCAAGTGGAGCAATCTTGTCATCAGAAAGACTAGGGAAGGCACAGTTGAAGAATTAATGTTTGGTTTATGCCTGAGCTCTTCCAGAGAGGGGAAAACCACCGTTTGTTCAGATGAAGTGGCAGCTGCTGAAGTACTGCTGTAAGTGTATTGAAGTGCTGGGTTCATATGGGACACAGACTTATTTTAAACACTCCACAAAAATGAGAACAATTCTTCAAAGTTGAAAGCTAAAGCGTTCATTTATTTCAAATGTTTCTCTTAGAATGATTTAGTAGACTACACTCTTCGTTGACTATTGAGTAGTTTATTATTGTTTCTGTTTCCTTTTGAGAATTGCTTCGGATATTGTACTGCAAGTTCAGAACCTCCACGAAAAGTCCATGAAAGAGAGAAGCCTGACTTACCTGCTCCTCCTTGCTGCTTAGTGAGGTTACAGCTATGATGGAATTACATGAGACGAGCAAGTGGCAAGGTTTAGGAGACACACCATCTTGTTGTAACCCTCCCCTAATGCCTTTCACTCGGTACAAACATCTCCTGTGTTACTGATTACCACTTTCCCCATTTTACGTATCTGCCTTAAGAAGGGCTTTTCTTATTACTATTTTAGCCCTGTAAAGGTTTTGTTTTCAGAGGTCTTAGGAACATTTTTGTGTTATAGTGCAGTTTGCAGCACGTAATGCAGCTTCGATCTGTATCACCATGACCTTGTACCAGCCAGCAGTGTGATGTCAGTAAGAGGTGTCACTCATTGGCAACTAGTGCTCCTCCTTCATCATAATGTTACCTGTCTCCACAGAAACTGACAGCTCAGATGGATTTCCCAGAAGCAGAGCTTTCCTGTTGAAGGCTTAATTTCAAATTCTAATTCTAAAATGTGTGCGCTGCCTGCATCTAATTCCATTTGTGCCTTCCCTGCATGCTGAAAAAATTTCATCTTCTCTCTATTGCCTCCCCTGTCTTCTGACATAATTGTAGTAGTTGCTGCCCCGGTAGATTTCAAGGAGCATACTAGAGGCAAAAACCGAAACAAACAAACAGAGCACAACAAAATAAAGAGAACACCATAATATGTTTTTCTCCTTTAATTTCCATCCTCAATCCCTATAATCACATACAACTGAATATAGGCAGAGACATCCTGAAAAGGCAGGAGAAAATCAGAACTAGGTGCTCTACTCCAAGACATGCATGCAGCAGACAGCATTCCTAAAATAAAATATAAATCTGTCTTTTTTAAAAAATGAAAGTTTCTTAAACTGTTTAATCTTTTCAGAGATCAAGCTGACTCATTGTGGTCTTCTCTATACCATTGCTAAGTATACCATCCTGTTGAAATTGTGCAGAAGTTGTACATTGTAAGGTTATGTACTAAATAATTTTATCTGTTGGTCTTGTTTCCTGTTACTTAATAATTCCTAAAAGTGCATTTTGTTTTTAGCTACTACTGGGGCATGAAGAACAGTTATGAAAGGGTTTAAATTAATAATAATGAAAGTTATAGCAGTCCATGAGTGTTTATATGTGGTTAAGGCTGTCCCTTCTTGCCTTGCATATGCAGTACTTTGCAAGTAGCTACTTTGAATTTCATCTGTCACTTTTTTGCCAAGTGATTGAGTATTGTGAGATTCTCATACAGCTCTTCAAAGGCAGTTTTAATTACTCCTGTTCTGGGTAATGCTTTACAATCAGATTTTCTCTTCAGTCATCCTCCTTTTTTCCCAAATGCTAAAAAAGGAAGTTTGGTGTCATGAGAATCTGAGAGAGATTGTTGAGAATGCTTCCTTCTCTGTTGTGAATACTGACCATTTTATTTTTAACATTCTTTCTGTGTGCTAACCAGTTATTAAGCCAGAAGACACTCTTGCCCTCTCCTCTCATGATGGTTGGGTCTAAGGCCCCTTGAAGAATGTAATCTGAAAGAAACCTTCTGGAAATCCAACTACTTTTTGTAAATCAGTTGCATCTTATACATACTTCGATTATTCTTTCAGAGAACGAGTAATTTTTGAGAAAGGGCTTATCTCATTATCATACATTCCACAATTTTCTATTGTTTTGGTTTGCTAGACAAGCTTCTGTTGATACATCTGGTACAGAGTTTGGGATTCCTCTTTCAGTGTTTATTAAATCCCGAGGAGATAAAATAACCTCCTCTGTTAGATCTGCAGCTTGATTTAACTGACAAAACTGGTTGTGTTATGTGCTTTCACATGTTCTGGACTAGTTTGGCATGCAGTGTAAGTTAGCAGAAAGAGAGAACCGGAGATGTCTGAAGAATTAGGAAGCCACTGTTTTGTGGACTACCTGAGCATTACCAGAGGTCTTATGCTGCCTAGAGAAATTGTTCATTTAGAGCCATCTTAGATCAAAGAAGAAGTTGAACTTGCCTTAATTGTGATTTTTAGAAAAAAGGCATAAGCAATGTAACTCTTCATAAAGAAGCCAGAACTGTGCACTAATCACCATAAGAAATAAACAGAAACATAGTTTTTAGAAGACCAGTGGAAAGGAGTTAGCTCCAGGAGTTAGCTCAAAAGCAGTAAGTGGCATTGCTATCCTGTGTTACAAGCATATTTAAAGAAAAGCTTTTTTTTTTTTTTCCTGAGAAATGCCAATATTAAGTTCATTCCTACGGTTACTTCTTTTGTTTCAGACCAGAAAAGTTAAGAGCTTGGAACATTATTCTTATAGACCCATGAAGATCAGAGAGAGAGTGAGCTTTCCAGAGACACCACTGTAAAGGAGGTCTGTTTGTCTAGAGAATTATAACCATAATCTTCAAACAGACATCTTTTTTCTTTAAGCTAGAAGCACTTAGCAAAAAAGGTATGGGATCACATTATTAACTCAGACAAATAACTAACATCACATTCATTTTCAAAGTAAACCCAAATAGCATTCTTCATTTCAGGTAAGCGTCAGAGCTTTTGTAATGGTACTGTCATCTGAGGCAGAGAAGTCATGGAGGTGAATGGGAGTGAATGCATAGCTATCAGTACAGCAATTTACTGTGTCTGCTATTGGTCAGACCAAGTAGAGGAAAATAGAAATTATATATAATAGATAAGGTTTATTTTGAGTTTTCATACTAGAGTAGGATCTTGCTTTCCAGGCAAGATACAGCTTTCCAAGCTCATAACTGTGAAAAAATGCACCACAGTTGATTTATGGACCTTAGTGTGATGGAAGGCAGGAAGGTGTAGCTGCTTGCTTGAAGGTTTCCTTTCTTCAGCAATGAAAGCTCAGAATATTCTAGAAACGCTGTTTAGAAATACAGAGATTTATGTTTTGAAGTACTAGAAATATTTTTATCCTTTTCCCTCAGTTTGTTTAGTTGAAACAGTCTGGTTTTGTAACATGTGTCGTAGAAACCTTGAATTAATTCAGTTGTGAAAGTTTGCTGATACCAAGTGAAACTTCAGGGAATGAGACAGGGTATCACATGTTTGATTTTGCGCTCTTGTTGCAGGGACAAATCTGTGTTAGTCTTAAGAGTCTTGTGATTTTTTTAAGAAAGGGAGATTTCATCAGTTTGCTGTGACTTAAGATCATGGGGATAGGGATTTCCATTCTTTAACACATTCATTAACAAAAAATCTCCAGGTATACGGGGCCCATTGAATAGCCCTAGAACATTATAATTCTTTCTAAGTGTCTCAAATGTTGACACCAGAAGACATATGCAACTTTCAAACATATGAAACTTTTACATCTGCTATCTCTATTCCCAGAGGGATTTTATTGCAATATTCAACTATGGTGTATTTGCTTTGTTGAAGTTTTTATGATATGGTTTGCATATATGGTTTTTTTTTTCCTGGACTTCCACCTTCCATCATTACCCAATAATGCAGTATGTTAAGCTGTGGGTTTTGTTAGCCAACATTAGTGGCAATCTGCTTTCAGTGTGCTTTTATGTGGCCACATTTGAAGTGCTGATAAAAAGTTATGGGTTCCACAAGATGAGGATATAAAAGATGCAAAATTCAATCCTCTACCTCCTAGTTTTTTAATCACAGTATTATCTGAATCAAGGACACTATCATTATGTACCATAAAACCTAGTATTTTTAAAGAATGTTTCCCAAAGTAATTCTGACAGATTTGACAGATGAAATCTTTTTACCTGGTCATCACCTGCCAGGGGTTTTTAAATACTTATGTATGTCATAAGAGAATAGTTAAAATGGGACTTAGCACTGTAGATACTAGAAGAACTAATGTGGTGATCTGGGCTCTAGGTGAGCCTTCCTCAGTAGTATTTCAGCACAAACCAGTTAAAAATCTACTTCTCAGAGATTACTGAAAAGCAATAGCGATGCCCTTCCTATTTCTTAGTACAAGTCAGGGATGCATCTTAGACTAGCCCAGAAAGATGTGTCTTGAAGGAGTCTAGTTAAGGCAGTTTAAAATAGTCTTGAAGCAAGATGCTAATTAAGCACTTTAGAGTTGGTGCTTGACTTCATTACATGGCCCTTTCTTTTATTTATTTTTTCAATATAAATGCTAAATCCCAAGTATTTAGAGAACACTACTAGATGATTTAGTGGCTCTAAATCCTTTCCCATAACACTGGCACTGAAATTTATCTTCCTTGCCCAACATTGTAAGAGTGCTCCCACTCTCCTCCTGTGACAGTCAGCTGAGGACTCCCTCTCTCCTGGGGAGGAAATCTGTCTCTTTGGCATTTTTTTTTCCTGTGAGTATTAAGTTTTCCCTTGCAGTCTCTTCTTTCTCAGGATTCTTTTCTGCCCTCCAGTAAATATAACCTTAATCAGCACCAAGCCAGCTCATTTCCAAGGAGCCTTCTCTCAGCTTAGTCCTCAGCAACTTCTTTAACATCAGCTTCTGAAAGCAGCTTGTTGTTCCTTGTTCATAGTCCAAAATCACTCTAAAATCACTCCCCAGGTGCTGTGGAACAGTTACCCTGATTTTACCCATATTGTGAGGCTAAAGGGGTCATGGTGGGACCAGATATCCCTAGTGGGTGAAATCTGCACACTCACTCCCATCTTATAGGGTCTTGGGATGAGTGGACAGTCATTGTGTAAACACTTGTCCTGAAATAAAATATCCTAGCTAGGAGGACCACATAAATCTATGGTTAAGATGTCCCCAACCAGTTGCTGAAACTTAGGAATAAGTATCTGCTATGGGCAGAAAACTGTTGGAAAATGCTTCGTCTTTCTTTCCTGTTTTTTGTTGTGCTGATTCTTAAAATATCCCATTCTGAAGAAATATATTTGTTAGTCCCTGGATGCCCCAGAAATAGTCTGTTTTGGGGCTGGGCACTTTTAAGTGTTTCAGTACCTGTGTACCATGTACTTTCATCAGGAATATCTTCTTGTTTGCCAGGTCATCCAGAGAGTGCTTCCTCTCTAGGAACTAAATATCACGTCTTTAAAGTATAAATTTGCAGAAAGAGGACCTAAATACAGAATGATACATTAATTATATACAGAATTAAGACTATGCTTAATAAGAGTAGTCTTCTCAGCTGCACCAGCCACTCTGAGGGTTTCATTGCTCTGGCTTTTCTGTCAAGATAGATTCTCCCTCTATTAACTGAAGCTTATCTCCACACCTTTATAGTTTGCTTACACTGAAGAAATTGTTTCCTAGTAAAAGCTAGCACTCTCCGAATCTGCCATCCCCAGACTAGAATGTTCTGTCTTTTTACTCATTGTGTGAAAAAGGCTCTTTCTTTTCTTTGCCGAGACCCCTGGTGATGACTACCCACCCAGGCGCCGAGGAAGAGGTGAAGGCATTACTTTACTTTCTCCCTAAGGTTCTTGGAGTAAAGCTTCAGTGGCTCCTTACTTCAGAGTGGTGAACAGAGCAGTGCCTGATGAAGACATGCTTGCTTAATTTGTATGAGAACCATTCCGAAGACAACTTACAAAGATTTGTCTGAGATTGGTGGACTTGATAATATGCCTCTCATTCACAGAAAAGTGAATATTGTGCCTTTTCTTTTGTATGAAGACTATGACTCAACAGAGGTTTCAATTGTTGGACATAATGTGTGATATTTTTTTTAGATCATTCAGAATTTATATCTTTAGCCTTTGTTGCATCTTAGACAATAAAATGTTAAAGCAAGTGCAAAATTGCATACCAGAAAAACAAACCAGAATAATGTAATGTTAAAAACAAGAAAGTGTGAAGGTGTAGAGATTTGTGTAATGTGCATAAATGCAGAAACCATTTTTAATCTAGATTAGCTATCAGTGATGCAGGTGTTGTAACTGCTGTTTTCGATATCTTATTTCTGAATATCTATAAATCATTTCAATAATGGGGAACCCTCACCTGCAGACCCTGTTCTGTTCCTGTATATTGCTTGGGAGAGGTTCAGTTAATGAGGTCATAAAAATTCAGCAGTTGCTGTCTGGCAACTCTTCAGAAACAGCAACTCCACCATCACAAGGATATGTCAGTGAGTCCCTGATCATTGCTTCTACCAGTGTAATGCATGTCATAATTAGCTGCTTAGGAAACCCACCTTGCATCCTCTCCATATTTATTTAGATTCTGCAGATGCTGGTACAGTTCAGCTGATCACGGTAGATTGAGAAGAATTGCATGACTGCTGTAAAGGTTTTGGTTTCAGCCAGTGGGTCTCTAAATGATAATGTCAACCAGACAAGCAATGTTAAAACAAGACAAAACAAACCAAACTTCCTTATCCACCAAGAAAAACCAGTTAGGAACATAGATTTCTCACAAAATACAAGTGATGATCTGTCTAATGGTAGTTTTTGCAACAAGGCAGGATAAAACATACCCTAGATCTATGTTTAGATCTCTTTCTAAACTGCCAGAGAATATATGTAATTTCAAGAGTGTTTTCTGTGACTGCTCACTGTGAGTAGACTGCACTTCCTCTTCTAAATGGGAACAAACTCTGTCCCTTCATATACATGTGCAGTTCCCAAAGAAAGCAATGACTCAATATAAAGTGGTTTCTTGAAAAGGTTTTCAGCTGTTGAGAGGCTTAGACAGAAATTGTTGATGTACCATTACTGGTGACCTAAAAGCTGTGCTTTCAGGATGGAGTTTTCAAAAGCTCTTATTGAGAGCCTCCATAAAACTCGTGGGAGTAGAGGTAATTCTGTGCTGTTTTGTAAATCTACCCTAAACATGAGCTTTCCAGGTGCTACAAGAGAATGTGAATTGGGCTGTCTTTTGCCCAAGAAAAGCCTGTGTGACCACTACTGATATGCCCTTACTTTGTCATGGGGGCATTTCAGCATTCTGCAAGCAGTGCAGAAATGGGGGTTGCCATAGCATCCAAGGACTGTCATAAAATTAGAAACTAGCAATTGAACTCATGTAGAATCAACTCAATTTTCCTTTATTTAGTTCAGTTGTCTGCTTCTAACAAGAAAATGTGTTATTCCTTCATGAGAATGAATTTCTACTGTAACTGCTTTAATTAAATGGTACTAGATAGGTAGTGATATAGGATAAAAACACTGCTAAATTAGACATTCAGGGGCACACATTCCAAGGAGCCCCAGGCAAAAGTTGAAATTGTGGCCTTTTCTAAATTGGGATTTATTATTAGCATCATCATACAAAGCTCACTATGCCTACTCAAAATGCTGTGAACTGTCCTTCCTGCTTCTTCAGCCTCATCTCCTGTGCAGCCCTGGGCTATATTTCTGAGATGATTTTTTTTTCCTGGTTTGATTGGTTTTGTTTGCTTGTTTGTGATTTTGTTGTTGTTTTCTTTTCTAAAATTCTCACTGTCCTTTTGCAAACTTGAAATGTGGTAATTGCTGTAGGGTCAGCGGAGTACATAGTGGAATGGTCACTTGTGGTTGATTTAATAATTACTGGGAGGACAATGTGAAGTCCATTTATAAATTATAACAGCTTGAAAAGCTTTGTATATAATAGCTTGGGAAATACAGCAGATGTATTGTCCAAGTTCAACTGCAATTGATTAAAATACTATCAAGAGAGACATACTTATGAGAGTGCAGTAACTCTTGAGTCAGTGCTTAAATTCTCTTTTCCTGACTGCTGGATCCAACTGTTATCTTTCATTTTCTATATGCATGATAAAAGCTACATGAATGTGTTACTATTTCTTCCAGCTTGATGAAGCCTTGCGCCCTGATCAGTGACACTAGGGTTTCATCAAGTTCCAGATAATAAATGTATTGCACAGTGAAAGGAGCAATCAGTACCTGTTGCATAGATTTTGTAGCAGTGGCATCACTTTTGGTGATGCTTCTTGCTTATCTTTCAGTTCCTTCTCACGTTATCTGAAGTATTTTATTTTGTGCATTTTATAGTGGGTTTAAAATACTATATTAATACATATTTAAATATTTTATAAACATATGAGCTCCTTAATGAATGTTGTTCCTGCTGTTTCTGCTAGTTGGCATAGAGTGTTCACTCTTTCTAGATCAGGGAACAATTTAATTCTTGGGACTGGACATGTGGGCTTCAGTGCTCAAATGGGGTCCTCAAAATGTGGAGGATATTCTGTGGAGCTTAGTATACCTGTTGCTTAATCATGAGGAAATTACACTGGCTGTGGACTGCCCATCAGTACCTGTATCTCTCCTATCCTTCATTTCTAAGTAAGGTCAAATTTAGTGTGCAGGAAGTACAGTATCCTGCAGACCTTGCTGTCTGTACAAACCCTGTCTACAGATTCCTTTTTCAGGTGCCACTCTCAATGTCACTGCTTTTGTATCCAGCAAATACGTGTTTCATTCCAAGCCTTCTGCACTTTCCATGACTGCTAATTTTGTCTTGTTTATAATGTTATGTCATCTGTTTCTTTGGATAGCCTTTTTAAGGAGACTGGAGAAAAAGTTGCCTTTGCAGTCATAAGAGAAGGTTTTCTGTAAAAACACCCCCACCCCCTCAAAACCCCCATGAATAACAATAGGATTTAGCTGGTGAATGCTGAGCATTGCCACTGATTAATATTTAAATGCCAAGATTGGAAATTATGTTAGCAGCTCTTTATCTTATGCTTGAGAACAGTACAGGCTGCAAGGGTAAGAACTGAGTGTGAGACAGCAGAGCTGTTGAGAGACAAGTAGGGAGTCGAGGGTTTCAAACCTGTCTCTGGAGGGGTCTAGTTCCTTATGTTAACCAATTGCTCAATAAATTTCATAAGCAGTTATCACAGAACTGAAATATGCTTCTATCTCATGTGGCTGCTCTGCCCTTGGAGCTACAGGATCATGCTCTTTGCCTTTTCTTTCTCCTCCTGATTAAGGAAAGGCTGGGGAGAGCTGTTTCCCAGCCAGAATAATGTACAACCCGCTTGTGAAGACACTTTCCTGGGAAATAGGTGCTGCTGATAAAGCTTCAACTCTCCCACCTGGAGTCCATTAGACAGGTGTGTATAGGGGACCTGGAAACATCATATGGATTTTTACCAGTGCCCCCTGAAGGAAAAGAGGGATCCCAAGCACATTTTTAAAAGAAGGTGTTTCTTCTTCTTGAGAAAGATGTCTCTCATCTCTGCAGAGATCTAGAGGGATAGCACTAAAGATATATATGGGTCTGCTCTGCTAATTGCTGGCTACTTACAGGCTAGTTCCAGCACTTTTCTCTGAAGTTAATTGGATCCTCCATGAGCCTGGATTGGGTATCTGCTTCCATCATAATACTGTACAGTGTGAGGAGCTGTGCCTCCCATACCTGATTTCTTACTCAAGTCACATAGCCTGGTGCTTTGCGTAACCTGCAGGGGAGTGGAAGACAGGGGCTTGAATTGCAGTAGCCAGAGAAAGGAGCTGAACTGTTATCTCTTGAAAACATCCTGAATATATCCTTGAATCAGAGTATATCCACTGAATCAAGAGTTTGAAATTTTTTATTTTTTTTTAATGCTATTCTGGCTGAGATGTGTATCCATCCATAGCAAGCTTAAGTCTTATTGATGATAGGTGTGCTCTTAGTTATTCTTTATGGATTACACCGAGACAGTCTGTCTTTGTATAATGCCTGCAGACTACAAATTGAAAGTAGACTAAGCTACATTCAGCTACTGAGAAACAGGGAAAACCAGCACTTTGTGTTTCATTTGAAAAGTATTGGTTAACACTGTACTTTGGATGTGCTTGTTCACGATCCAGTGTGTCATAAGAACATCTAATGAGTTCAGTTCTTCATGGAAGGTAGGCAGGAGGTTATTAACTCGGTTTTTATGTTCGGATTTAGCTAAAATCTGGCTTCTTGGTATTCCCAAACCTGGGAAATGTCTGTGTACGTGCTGAAAGCAAATTTTAGGCCCCTGGGAATTTTTCAAATAGTAAAAGTTGATTCTTTGAGTAAACTCTCATGCGAGTTCAGGTCTTCAGGATTACTTTCTTGAATAAAAGCAACTCTGTTGGTTTTTTTCCTGAGCCTGCTTTAAGTGCTTGATACCCTTCTTTACTTCTTTTAGTTTTTTCCATTTGGACCAACATGGATTAACCTTACAGTGTGCCTACAAATGAGTGAATTAGTACCCAGGCTATGCTGCTAATGGTGTTGCATTTACTGCTGAACTTGGAAGGAGAATTAGCTACCTTAACGTCTGGCTGTCTGTGATCTGGCACCAAGTTTAATTGGACAGCAGCAGCTCTTTGAACTAACAAGTCCTGCTGGCAGCATGCACCTGATTCCCAGCATGAGCAGAGGGGATGCAAGGGAAAAGATACCTTACATTGTGGACAGAAAAAAAACGCCAAAAAGATAGAGATGTTGCTGCAAAAATGAGTGAAAGCAAAGCTTATCTTTTTACTTTCTTTAAAATTTTTTCCCCTTGATAATTAACAGGTAGTGATCAAGCATCAGTTATATTTCAGGAACTGCTAGCTGAGAAATACTTTCTAGGTTTTGAAAATTTTTGGCAGACAGTTTGGAATTTGTATCTGTCTTGTGAAATCTTGGAACACAAGAGTCTTATTTATAGTAAATACTGACAGAATATTGGACATATAATGAAGAATTACGCTACTTTGTGTAACAAATAACTTTTCATACTGCTTTCCCTAGTCAATGCATGCATTTGGACAATGAAGCAGTGAGTATTTGGTGGTGGTTTTCGAAGTATTTTCGAAACAGGGAAGGATAAAATTTTTATCTATGATGTAGATAAAATTAAGGTACTTCATTTCAAACTAATCACCCAAGAGCTGTAAAAATGGTTTTGATGGGGGAATGCCTGTTCTTTAACCATTATGTGGCTGCTTGGCTGTGGAATATAGGAAATTAAAATGATTTTCAGCTTTATGTCATGTGTCTGCACGCGAAAGTTGAATAATTCAATATGTTTAGTTGGTTGCAGCTATAACGTGATGCTCAAAATCTCCTGTTGTATCTGGGTCTGTGTGTGTTTGAGTCTGTGTTTGTGTGTAGGACTTCTGAACCTCGTAAAAGTGGAAATAGATGTAAATGTACCTTAGGACATAGCCTTAAAAGCTGGCCATCCTTGTACTATAGTAGCTGATAAACTCCTTATTCCACCTATTTGTTCTTCTCTCTTGCTATAGTGTGGATTTTATATCATTTTGATTTTCATTTAAACTGTTCCTCCTTTTTGTTTAATTTTTCCTCTCATCAGCCTGGTATCTTGGCTGTCTATTTAAAAGAGAGAAGTGCTAAAAGAACTAGAATTGAAGAGGACCAGTTTCTTATGGATTTATGGCTCTTGGTTAATAATTGAATTATAGAGGTCTTCTTTTATCTCTGAATATGCATATATTCTGGTAATGGTATGCTGGCTGCCACACTTGACAGCAGAAATGGGCTGATAAGATTGTTAGCACCCTGCATGTTAATGCTAGGATCCTGGTCTCTCTTCTCTTCAGCAGCTACTGCTTTCAAAATTTATAAGAGTGTAACTATATTTGAGATTTCTATCTTCTCGGTCACATTTAGTTGAAATTGGGCTACTCAGTTCAAAAATTACAAGGAGGGGACACACAGACTGTCTTATATTGTTGCACAGACTTGTTTCCATAGGAAACCAGGCTAAAAACAGCCTGGTGAAAGTCAGCTTTATCTTCTGCCCCCCAAAAATCCCCTCTCAATTTGTATGCCATCTTTTAAGGAAGATTGTGTGCCTAAGCATACATGCCAAATACTTGTCTTCTGTTGGAAAGAAGCGTTTCACCTGAGCAGGAGTAGGTAGGAGCCATTCAGCTATGGAGAGCCTTCTCTGCCCAGACCTTTCTGTGCTGTCTCCCATGGATGAAGGCTGACATCTTGTTCCATGTGTCTACGAGGGGAACAAGTAGATTAAGGACGTGACAAGAGGACTACAGAAAGGTAAAATGCTGCTTCTTTCTTAGTGCTGTTGAAGATCCCGGTAAGTCTTTTTTTCTGCCCTATGCTTTGCCTCTCTGTTCAAAGCTCCGTTTCTCTACAGGTTTGCAGGGAACATTATGAAACTAATTGGAAGTACATTATGAAAGAAATTGGAGATACAACCTTCCAGTTTTATATTGCAGCAACAAGAAGCCTCACGTGTAGAATTTAACTGGTATATGACAAAGTGAAAGGAGGAACATTTCACAAAACCAAGCATCCCATAGAGATGCATGATTCAGAAAACAGGAACTTTTAAGAATCGTTTCACCTGAAAGTAATATTATATACAAAACAGCATTGAATTGTTTAATAGCATGATTTGAGACATCTCGGAAAATACTGTCAGAAAAATGTTTCCAGTATTTGAATGACAAAAATGAAACTGGATTAAAAAGCAAAGTCCAAGTTGTACCAAGTGCAACTGAATCAATAAATTAGAATAGCTTAACTTGAAGAGTGTAAAATTTGAAGAATTTTGACTTGGCAGGTTTATCAGAAACTTGACTAAGTGCTATTGTGTTCTATATTTTTTTCTGGCAAAAATGTCAGCTGTGGTCTAGTAATGAATGACTGAATCTTTGGGGTACGTATTGGTCACTCAAGTCAAATAACATACCTTATGTGCCCACTACATGTAACAGGTAAGGTATACATAGACCAGCTTACTGGCTTGGCAAATATGTGCAAACTAAAGGCTTAGTCATCAGATAGTATCCCTATATTTTTAAGAATTAAAAAAATGGTTGTTTATATAGTAATAGATTCAGAAGTGTAAAGTTCTGGAAGTGGCCTAGTGAAAACTCTCTTAAATTGAATGCAGCCAAAGATAATCCATCTCATTTGTATTAGATGCGCAGAGTGCAGTAAGTTGTTTAAGGGTTAAGCATCAAGCCTCAAGTTACTTATCTCCACTCTGTAGGCAGTGAAGGGATCTCCAGAGTGTGGTTCATCCCATGCTAGGTATATGACTGGCATAAAAGGGTAGAAAATGAAGGAAAGAGGAGATATTCTCATTCTGAATATAAAGAGTATTTTAAAAATTTTTCAGTGTCCTTAAAGTCTTTCACCTTCAGAGTAGTACTTCAGACATGTGCTGAGTTTTGTTGCAACATTTGCAGCATGTGCCATACAGGCACATTAAGATGTGTTTAGGCAGTGGCATAGGAACTGTGCCAGGAGGAGATTTTTTTTCTACAGCATTTTGCAAATGCACCGAGGTTATGATGATGCAAGTAGGATATGTCTTTCTCTCCAGTTAGCTCAGAGGTAGTTTGATTGGCATATTGAGTTCTAAAAAGCCTTTTTTTCTATTATTATTTAATCAGACTTAGTAATATCAAGTATATTCAATAGCAGTTTTAACATGTGAGAAGCAGCCTCTGATTGCAGATCCACGGAGAAATGTATCCAAGGGATGATGTTATGACAGCCACCATTTTTATTTCATTGATTGAGGACAGTAATGAGGTCAAAATCATACATCTAAAACTGGTTCATTTAAGCCTCTAATGAGCTGTGTGATTTGAAAGCTTTCTCCATGTCTTACAGTACAGACACATAGTGTGCAGTAGGAAAAATACAGATAAGCAAAACATCTGAAAGAAGTACATAATTTCTAAATTATAGAAATATCAAAATCATTGTAATATATTTTGAATTTTTTAATCATTCTAATAACATCAAGGAAATTTATGCTTGATCAAGGGCTTGCGGTGTAGTTGCATGAGGCTGCAATGCCACATTGTCTTGCAGCCAAAAGCTGTTTGCCATCATCACCAGAGGAAGGTCTGTGCACTGAAACACTTGTTTATGGAGTTTGTTCCTGGCCACAGGTTACATGCTGTATGGTCAGGGGTCCACTGTGTGGAGACCTGGGAGATGCTGATCAGGAGACCAATGCTGTTTAGAGTTGCAGTCTAACTTAAGATGCAGTTGAAGAGGTAGGAAATGCTCCTAGGAGGACAATGGGAGCAGGAGCCTTCCAGGATGGGGGGAACAAAGCCAAGGAAACTGACTCTGTGCAACTGTCTCACATGCATGTTTTATTTGTTTATTTGTCCATGTCCTTATGGCATTTTAAATTCTTTGTCACAGTTTACTGTAAAATTATAGGCACTAACCTTTTTGTATCCATTATGAGATGTGTGTTCACCTACCAAATCAATATATAGGTGACTTCTCAGGTATATCAATTCTCTCTTCCAGGACTGCATTCCTTTGGGTTGCAGTTTCTAATGGGCTGGCAAGCAGCTGTCAATACTGACATACATACACTTTAGACTTTAGTAGATTGAAGTAGAACTGCAGATATATATTGCTGTCTTAAGAGCTTGTCTTAAAACAACTTCTCTTGGTTTGGTATCTTGCTTCAAAACTACTGAATATATGGAGTGTAAAACAGTCTGTAAAGTTAATCACAGCTAAAAGAATTGCAATTCAGCTTTATTGTGTAGGCTAAAACCTGTATTTATTCATGCAATTTAGTTGCTACCCCAGAGGCTTGGTCTGCAGGTCCCAATATAGTGATGGTTTCATTCACATGTTCCAAATCCCATGAAGAGCAAGACCAGGAATTAATTTTATTTAAGTGACAGTATTTTCTTTTAAAAGTTAAGTGCTGATCTTTCTGGTCTTAGTAGTTATAATAAGAACAATTAAAAAAAAAAAAAGACAACCACCAAACCCACAGGCTTGAGATTTCTCCAAGTCATAACACTGTCAATGTTGTATCTGCCCATATTTGTCTATAAAATTATTTCATATATTTTTAAATATAGTATTTTATTTTTTATTATCATCTTTTCTTCCTCTTACTATTTCTCTCTGTCTTCTGGGAAGATCTCAATCTTGTCATCTGAAGTTTTTTTCCATCAGGTTGATCTGACATTTTTCTTTCTCAATATCTCATCTTTATACTTTTTATTTTCAAACGTGTTTCAGGTAGATATTTTTGACACATGTTGTTTTCCTCTCAAGTGCCAGTTGTAGTGTGGAAAACAAATTAAAAATCATTTAAATTCATGGTGATAAATGAAGGTCAACAACTGTTTCCCTCACCTATTTTCTTTGGATGATATACTGTATTGCAGAATATGTTAACTGTTTCAGCACTGGGATTCAAAACAATTGCATTATGTTCCAGTCCTGAAACCTGTTTTTTTTGCATTTAAAACAATTCCCATTGAATCAATGCCAAGTTGACTGTATTTACATCTTCAAAGGTGGCTTGTGAAAGTGTCTTGCAGTGTAGGGCCAGGCTGTCACTGCTGTTTGTGTTATACTTGCCTCACTGATTTTTGTGGGACCTCAAGTAATAAGGCACTGGAAGATTTGTGTCCTCTGGGAGCATACCAGCCATCATTACAGGATTACTCTGTTTATTTCAGCCTCTTCCAGTGTTTTCTTCTGTGTCAAAGTTACCAGCCTGACCTGCCGCAGAGGCTAAGCAGCACTAATCCCCTGTCCTCAGGAGATGCAGGATACAGTGCAAAGCAAAAGGAAGCAGCCAGAACCATTGCAACAGAAATGTACAAGACCAGAAAAA
>NW_008690646.1:261702-280449 GCF_000695815.1 Acanthisitta chloris | reverse complement strand
CCATTTTTTTCTTTTGAAAACTTCTTAAAATTGTAAGCTCAGTCTCATCTCTGTCCTTGGCTCTCCATGCCTGGAACAGGAGAGGGAAAATTATGATTATTTTGAGCCATCCTCTCTTCAGGCCTGAGAAGAGATCTAGGATGGCTGTGGATGAAGGTGGATGTGCTGGGTATGGATGCAGGAGGCTTGAATGTTCCACAACTGTGGGGCATCCACCACTCCTCTGGGCAGCCTGTTTCAGGGTTTTTTCCTTCTATCTAGTCTAAATCAACTCTCTTTTAATTTTAAATCATTACTCCATGCCCTATTGTTACAGGCCCAACTAATGCCCTGATAACCACAGTAGCTTTGAACCAGGGCACATTCAGGCACTGAGGGACTTCTTGAAGCATCTAGTTGTCAAATTCATTTCCACAGTGCTTGTCAGGAGAGAAGTCTTCCAGAAGAGTTTGTGTTTTGTTCAGTGGCAGTCCTTTTTACTCTAGGGACCACAAAAAGCAGCTTTATTGACACATTTCAGTTTGCTGCTCCAGAGTGTGAAGTGACAAGTTATCTGATGAAGCTGGAGAAGGAATTCTTAAAGCTATTGCATAGCAAATCTTTTCCTGCCCTTCCCTGTCTAATTTCAGTCTGGAATGGAATATCAGAACAATTGTTGCATACTTACAAACCTCATCCAGGTAACAGGTTGAAGAATCTCTGTGTTGAAAATTTATTGTCAAAATTTGAAATTCCTGAAAATAAGGAATGTCATAGAAAACTTTGAGCAGTACAACAGCTGAAACTTCCCATCCCCTGTAAATAGCTCCAAGATTTTGCTTTTAGTGGTGTGTCTAGAAATAATGAGAAATAGCACAGAAGATTAATGACAGTACCATTATTCTAGTGCTGATTATAATTGGATACCCATTAGAATAACTTCACACCATGATTTGCTGTTCAGATTAGGATTATTGTAGGTTTTGAGTTTTTGAATT
The DNA here is from genome assembly GCF_000695815.1 of Acanthisitta chloris. Taxonomy (NCBI): domain Eukaryota; kingdom Metazoa; phylum Chordata; class Aves; order Passeriformes; family Acanthisittidae; genus Acanthisitta; species Acanthisitta chloris. Next base: position 279,472 of record NW_008690646.1, on the reverse strand, counting down.
TTACAAAGGTTTACCATGGTAGTTAGTTGCTTTCTGTGACAGATTTTTTATAGCTTTTCCAAGATTTAACAGGAAGAAATGAAACACAAAGTGTTCTTCCTTTATGCAGACTGCTGTTACTTCATTTTCAGTTTATACACTTATAATAGTGTCAAAGTAGTAGACCAATAAAAAATCTTTTGTATCTTACATGTCAAAGACATTTGTAAAATTGCTGCATGTGAAATCACTGTTAATAGCACTATGTGCTAGGTGTAACAAGATTATTGCAGTGCTATTGTTAGTGAATAGTCCACTTTCTAGCTCCTTTGAACTTGCTTTTAACATGTGGATAAATTGGTATTAGTAGAATCTTTCTTGGTTTCTAAGAATTGCTGGAGTGAAAGGAAATGAGACAGACAGACAGGTGGGCAGACAGGTGGCTCTAATACTGCACAGTTTGTGTTTGATAGTCACATATTCTCCAGCATAGATCTGGGATATAATTTTTTCATATATTCAACATAATACAGAATAGATGATGCTTAGTTAACATGGAAATGCTATTTATGTACTTTCCTCAGATGTTTTCTTGCAGAATTTTAATTTAGTTATTAATAAGTCCCTGAATCCTTTAGAAACCAGTATTCTTTTTAGCTACCATTAATCTCTACCAGTTTGTTTTCAGACTTCTGTGTTTTTAAAGGGGAGTTTAGAAACCCAGCAGAAAGCTTAACACCCTCATTGAAAATCTAGTACTATATGATACAATTAATTTATACCTAGAGACATCTGCACCAAAGTGATGCTTCATATGAAAAGGTATAATAAACTAGTAATTCTTTAGTGAGAAGGTACCAGTTTGTGTTTTTTTTGGCTTCATCATCTTGTTGGCACCTCCTAATTTTCTGGGCTGGATTTCATAATCTGAGTCACCTGAAAGGTGAACATCCAATTTAAAACAGTTGTTTGAAGTGGAGAGAAAAAGACATCTAGTGTGTGTGATTCATCCCACCTAAGATTTCAGTTTTAGTTCAGCGTGAATCATGAGCTAGAGACTGTCTAATCGCAGAGAAATCCTCAATGACTGTTTTAGGCGAGACATATTTTAGGCATCTGAGCTGGGTCAGCTGGATGTGATGGTCTGTGATCCCTTGTACACAAAGACTTTTTCTTGCTTCTCCTGGTCACAAAGAGAGTTCTCTTCCACAAGAAGGCAGTAGGAGCTCCAGAGAGACATGGAGCTCCTGGAGTGCGTCCAGCAGAGAGCAGTAAAGATGATTAAGGGACTGGAGCATCTCTCTTATGAGGAAATGCTGAGGGTGTTGGGCTTGTTCAGCCTTGAGAAGAGATGACTGAGAGGAGACCTCATTAATGTATACAAGTATCTGAAGGTGGGGTGCTAGGAAAAAGAAGGCAGTAGGAGCTCCAGAGAGACATGGAGCTCCTGGAGTGCGTCCAGCAGAGAGCAGTAAAGATGATTAAGGGACTGGAGCATCTCTCTTATGAGGAAATGCTGAGGGTGTTGGGCTTGTTCAGCCTTGAGAAGAGATGACTGAGAGGAGACCTCATTAATGTATACAAGTATCTGAAGGTGGGGTGCTAGGAAAGCCAAGCTATACAAGTATCTGAAGGTGGGGTGCTAGGAAAATGGAGCCAAGCTCTTCTCAGTGGTACAAACCAAGAAAACAAGAAATAATGAGCAGAAACTGATGCACAGGAAGTTGTACCTGAATACGAGGAAGAACTTGTTTACTGTGCGAGTGACTACACACTGGAACAGAGTGGTCCCAGAGAGGTCATGCATTCTCCCTCACTGGAAATGCTCAAGAACTGTCCAGATGCAATCTTGTACCATGTGCTCTAGGGTGACCCTGCTTGAGCAGAGAGGTTGAAGCAGATGAGGCACTGTGGTCCCTTCCAACCTGACTGACTCTGTGGTTCTCTGATTCTGCAATAGATACACTTGGTAAAATACTCTGCCAGAGAAAAAGTTACACAAGAGCCACACCATCTTTGCCTTTATTCTTGCATCTTTCTTCCCTCTTGGCAAGGCTGTGTGACACCAGCGATGCTGGAATTATGTCAGTCCACTGAAAACACGATTACTCTCAGATTTTGAAGTAGGACAGTACTGCTTTAATAAAATTGATTCCTCTGTATACAGAGTCCCCTCCAAAATTAGGCTTGGGATAAAATGGTGGATTTAGCCTAGAATGACAGCCTGCTAGGAGCTGCATGGGAAGATAGAATACTGGTATCTCACCCAGACTGTGATAGAGACTTCTTACTATGAGAGCTATGAAGAAATACCAGAAAGAAGTTGTGTTCTTAGAGTTGAAAGTATGGTTAGAACTCTTCTTGGTATGCATATTCTGAATAAATGAATTTAATATGAAGAATCTGCATCTAGAACTCTCCAATGGTTTTCACTGTTTTCAGAATTTTCAGTCTTAGTGATACCTTGTTGCAGAAAAGTTGATGAAGTAAAAGCTTAATTTTTCCTAATGCTTTATATATTGTTTCCAACTTAAAATACAGTCTTTTAAACTTACATAATTGTTAAACTGTGTAAAATAAAGTTTTAATATTGGACACTATTAAATAAGTTACTGACCATGTTTTTTATTTTTTTTAACACTTGGAGAGCTCATTCTTGTCTTTATGAGCCTGGTAACTTGTTTAAACATTGCCAGATAATTAACTAATTTCCCAATTAAAATCAGCATTTGACAGTTAAATGCTGATACTACATTGGCAGCCAGTTATAATGTGAAATGACCTTGCAGTTTTTATTCGTGACACAGCCTTCTTTGTACCTGGTGATGGCATTATAAAGTATTGCTATTAAATGCTGGAGTATTTTAGAATTTGGGGGAAAGTGAGTGTTTTTGTCTTAATATCTGAAGTCTTTACTGGATATAGGAAGAATCTGCTGTAGAATAATCTCCAACCGTAAACATTCTTTGTAATATTTAAGATGTGAAGACTTCACAGACTTTATGATACACAACCAAGAGAAATTACAGAGGACAAAGTCGAAGTCAGTGCTTACTTTTGTGGTGTGGTATGTAATATTACAGATAAAAACTGTAAAGTTTGAATATAGAATATCATTCTTTTGGGCAGTATTATGTATAGGTTATCTAAAAGTTGTACACATACAAATGAGTGCATCTTAAATACCATTTAGCCTTAGAGAAGCTCATGATAAGGTAACTTTGGAAATCAGAATTCTAATTAGCCGTATTTTAGCACTTACAAAGATCATCTTATTTTTTACATAGCAATCAAAAATAAGTTCTATTTATCTTGTAGTAGCAAGAGGTAGTCATGATTTGGTGTTTCTCTTTAATCTGGGAAGTACTGCCATTCCCAGATTAAAATGGTCTCTTATCTATACAATTCTAATATTCTACAGGTTTGGAAAGAATTGAAGTCAAGGGCACAGTTCAAAAATCTATAGCTATGTTTCTTGAGTCTTTTATGCCGAGATGGTGGCAGGAGATTAAGACACCAAAGCTTCATGACTGTTGCCTGTCAAGTGAATTATGGAAGCTGATGATGTCTCTGCAACCACAGTCGTCTGCACTTGTGGAGAAAAATGCAGAAGCTTAAACCAGGAGCACTCAACCTTTCTAATTGGGTGTTTGTTACAGAGCTTAGTGACTTGTGTCAAGAAGCACCCATTAGATGAACAACATCAGTAGAAACTAAGACAGAAGAAAGCTGAAGTGCTGCAGATGTTCTGATGGCCATAAAATACTGCAAATTTTTTGATTAGCCAGGTGTTTGCTTAAACCCCCTTGGAGTAGGTGGTGTCAATTTTAGCTTTTAAGTCTGATACCTGAGTAGAATGGGGTTTTTAATTTCCCATCACTTTGCAAGTGTCAGCTTCTGCTGCCAGACATTTTTATGTGGTGTCTTTTGCTGTCACAGAATATCCTGAGTTGGAAGGGACGCACAAGGATCATCAAGTCCAAGTCCTGGCCCTGCACAAGATGACCCCTGTGCATAATGTGCCCACTCACATCTCCATGTGCCCAAGAGCATTGTCCAAAGACCTCTTGAACTCTGTCAGGATTCGTGCTGTGAACAGTTTCCTGGGGAGTCTGTTCCAGCACTCAGTCGCCCTCTGGGTGGAGAACCTTTTCCTAAAATCCAACCTAAACTTACTCTGACACAGCTTTATCCCATTCCCTCAGGTCCTGTTGCTGGTCACCAGAGATAAGAGATTGGTGCTCACCTGTCCATTGCCTCTTGTGAGGAAGCTGGAGACTGCAATGAGGTCTCAATTCAGTCTTCTGCTCCCTAAGCTGAGCAAACCAAGTGACCTCAGCTGCTCCTCATATGGCTTCCCCTCTAGTCTCTTCTCCATGTTCTTACCTCTGCTTTGGATACTTTATATCTTTCTTATATTGTAGTACTCAAAACTGCACACAGCACTGGAGGTGAAGGTGAGTGGGACAACAGCACCCCTCGACTGGCTGATGATGCTGTGCCTGATGCATCCCAGGACACAGTTGGTCCTTCTGGCTGCCAGGGCACACTACTGACTCATATTCAGCTTGTCATTGACCAGGACCCCATGTCACTTTCTTCTTTGATAAATGTGTACAAATATTATTTTTCAAAGCATAAATTGCAAACCTGAAAAAATACTTTTCCAGAAGATTTCAAACCTGACATTATGTAAGTGTTATTGCTTTAAATAATGTTATCTGTGAAACGTGAACAAGTAAAAGGCAAGAAATCTAATTTCAAGACTGATGCCTTATGTTTATATTTCTTGTGATATATTCAGTTCAATTATATTAAACCCAGACTTTTCTTGGAGAATGTACTGATTTTCCAGGAATTTAGATTGCATTATTTAAGAATCAATTACTCTGAAAGTATTGACCCATTACACTGGTCCATCCCTTGCTAACCCGTCTACTTATTTTTACCTCAGACTCAATTTGACTTGAACAACACAAAACAGATTTTATAACATGATTAAGAGGAAATCACATTGGGGGAGGGTCAGGGGGGGATTATATTACCTGGAGTGGTAGCAAAGTAAATAAAACTCTTGGGATATTTTTTCCTATTTGTATTTCCCATTAGCTTTCACTGTTTCATGATTTGTGTCTCACAGTTTAAAAAAATAAATCTAAAAAGGCTCAAAACCCTCCTAACAAGAACTATTGGAAAAAGCCTATAGCTGCAAGTTCAGTTGCTTCCATTGTGTACTACACTAACAGCAATTTTTTCCTATGGTTAATGCTCTGAGGCAGTAGACAGTGATCTGCCAGCACCTCTGTTGGTTTAATGTATGACTGAGAATGCAACTATTGCTTCAAGTAAGTGGAGGGAAATTAAAAACTTCCCTTTCATATACAGAAGGAACTGAACTATATAAAAGGAATTAAACTCTGCCTTGTTTGGATTAGTTATATAAAAATAAATTCAACACTGGTTTTATTGAATTGCTTAAAGTTGTTGCAGCTTTTCCTTTTTTTCTCAGCTGCAAGGAAACACACTTGATGATTTTGAGCCATCACACTTGGCAAAATGATGCACCAAAATGCAGGGCCAAGATGATGTCTCGGTGGCTGGTCCATAAGGTTGATATGACTTTGGCATATAGAAGATACTGAAGCCTGCTCGAAGGCTCACAAAGTGTTTGAAGACATCCAGCTTTCCTATAAAGCCTGCCTGCAGCTTTCCTGTACTTTCCTGCAGGACCTGATGGTGAGCCCAGAAGGTGCCTGCTATGGTCTGGAATATCAGTGTAGTGACTACAAGTACAAATTGTTTCAAGTATTACTATCAACTGAAAATTCCCAGTACTTTAAGTGTGTGTACCAGGCCTCTGTAGTACCTTTGTGCAAATGGTGCTCCCCAAGAGCCAAGTTCTTGCCAGGAGCAGTTCAGTCTTCTGCTCTGCCACCTAGTGTGATTGAAAATTCAATAAAGATTTTATTCAGCTTCAGAATAAACATTTAAAGATTTGAGCATGAACCAGGGGTCCAGGCTTCTTGTATAGAGAGCACAGTTTTAGGCAGACCAGTCAGCATGGCCAGGAGCACTAATTTGCTCACACTAAAGTTAACACAATGAATATGATTTACATGGGTGCAGTGGTCCCATTTGAGGTGTCCTGCTGGTTACAGAGATGTTAGTTCAGAAGGTTACAGGTGTCCTACCTGCATCAGCCCCATTAGAGTGGTTTGGATTGCTATAAAACCTCAGCTGGCACAAAGTTTGTGTGAAGGTAGCTAAAGTAGTCACCTTTGGTCAGCTGAGTAACTCTCATCCTAGGGTGGCTTACAGATTTCCAGACTAATTGGCAAAATATCTATCTCAGTATGCATGCAGTTTTTAGCTAAAGCAATTTAATAATTTATTTCTGCCCCCCCTGTTGCTTTATGCAGAGAATAAATGATATGTGTACTTAATTTATAAATATGCTTTGTGTATTATCAAAGCAAAAATTACTGCTGATACAGTGAGAGGACTGGAGCTCTTTATCCCACCTATTCTGGGCTGTCTTCCCCACAGGACCAGCATGAAGATTAGCAGTTCGTTGGAGAACACTTCCTATTTCATTCATGATGGCTCTGTGCTAGCAGATGCAGTGGGCTCGTCAGGACTGACAATGCCCTGTACCTTTGCATTGTATAGGAGAATAGTTTGGCTCTCTTGACAAAGAAGGAGCATCTTTTGTAACCAGGAAAGCCCTATACATCCTTTGAATAACATTATTTTAAACTCAGTATTCCCAGAAGAACTCAAGGTCATCAATAATCCTCTGCTTCTGTCTGAAAATTTGAGTGTTTGGAAAAGCTGTAAATGTTGATAAGGATCTAAATCTTGCTGTATGTAGCATCTCATATGGAAAGGCACTGCAATTCAAATATCAAAGTGAGACACAATGAGCCATCATTAGTTTGTTCTGATTGATACTAATGATACTATTTTCATTTTTAATGCTTTTTTTTTACAAGTGGCTCCTATTTACTTAGAAGGAAACACAACCTATCTTAAATATCTTCTAAACAATTTCCATTTGAGGAAGGAAAGGATTTCTGAGCTCTGAAAAAAGCATTTGGAAGCACATGAATGAACTAGAATGAAGTCAGGGTAATCTTCTGTCGATTATGCAGCAGGTCAGATTAGAGGAGCACTGAGATCTTTATGGGTTTATAATCTATGATTAACATATTAATCTTTAACTGTGTGCATTGGAACAGTTCTTTGCAACAGTGCATATGTGCATGTCTTTATTTGGAGCAGGTGGAACCAAAGCAAGGGGTTAAAATTAGGCAGATGTTGAAGTGCTTTGCAGGACAGAGCTTGACTCTTGACATCCTGAATTATCTTTGTCTTTCAGAATGTTTGCAGTGAAGTATTTTTTTTGACATGTTGGTCTTCATGCCTTATACTTCCTTTAGAAAAGTATAAAGAAGTAAAGGTATTAACATTTTAGGACTTCTTTCTTGCCTGCTGAAACAATTTTATTAATTAAGAAATGCATTAAACTAAGTTTTATTTAAGTGGAATAATCTTGTTTTCCCTAGGTTTGTCATTTGTTTGGTTTGGTTTTTTTTTAATTTTGCATTTTCATTGTATTGTGGAATAACAGAATACAGGTTGAAAGGCATCTGCCTTTTCAGCATTGTTGGTGACTAATTCACCTCTCATTTAGCATCAGGCCAATATTTTCCTTCTGTTTCCTTCAATTTTGGAAAAAACCTAACATATATCACCTGGAGAAATATTCCAAAAGTTCATTTTTTTCTTGTGGAGATAAATTAGGAAGATGTATTGATGGAAAATTAACATTTTCGACCTGATTTCTATATTGAAGAATATACCATTGACAGTTGTAGCACACAGTAGCTGTCTTACAAAGTGTGACTTTTACATACATCCCTGGAGGTATTAAAAGACATGTAGATGTGGCACTTAGGGATATAGTTTAGTGGTGAACTTGGCAGTACTGGGTTAACAGTGAACTTAAAGGTGTATTCCCACGCAAATGATTCTATGACTATTTCTCCAAACATGTATTGAGGTCATTGCTTCTAATACAAAGTGCCTGTACCAGCTAAAATCACTAAATTCATAGCAGTGTGGTGCACCTTGACATGTATGAAGGAGATAAGTAGTAAATACATATGCCTATAGTAAATAGGACCTACATTTTGCTGTAGGAAGGATTAATCTTTCCATCTCTCATCCCTTTGGTACTTTAAGTTTTTGTCTCTAAGAATGTTTCTATTATAAGTAGAGTTGCCAACAGAATTCACAGACAATGGCATGAACAATAAATTGCTTTGCATTTGCAAAGTTTTTGTCAAAGTTTCTTATATTGATTTGTTATTCATACACCCAGTACTTCCAATAACATTTCTGCATGCTGTTGTCTTCGAGAATCTCAGATGTGTTTGGTTTACTGGGTTCTCATCCATTCTAGGCACTGCCAGGTTTTCAGTTACCCAGAATGCTACGAGCAGGATAGCTGCATCTGAGTAGGATAGTTGCATCTATTCTGGTGACATATGCACTTTCTTCCCAATTTTATTAATTCTACCATCACTTCTTTCTTTCATCTCCATTGGTCTCCCTGCCAGCCATGTCTTTTCTTTCTCCCATACTCACTCCATCCCTTCTGTCTGCACTTCAACTTGTCACAGTCATCTTCCTGAAACCTCATTTTCCTTCTTGCTTGTTACATCTGTAAACCATTTTGCTCTCTGTGTAATTATTGAGGTTTAAATTGTAGAGCTAGACAGCTCTAACTATTGACCAAAAACCTGTTTACTAAAAAGTAAACCAACAGATAGCCATCAAGAGAATGACCACAATTTATGTGAAAGTGTGGGTGATTCCAGATGGCTGGCTGATTTGAAAAACTACCCAGTGAGTGTCTTAAGACATTATGGTAATGAATAGTTTTTGAGGTCCTGTTCGTCCCTGTACGAACAAGTTCTGGGTTTTGAGCTGGTGAGCTGTATGGTTGTCAGCTGAGATGCTACTTAGGACAGTGTGCAGGCAGCAGTGGAAAAAAGAAAGCATAGAAGCAGCAAGAGAGTTTGTCCTGGTTTCTGCATGCCTCTACCTTTTGGCAAAATTGCACTTTTATAGTCTGGTGGTGATGCTGATTTGTGATTCTTAGCAAGTTTACATTAGCAGTCCAAAAGTCTGCTCCACAGTTAAAGTTGCCAAGGGCACTTTCAGCTCTTGAGTTCAATTGCTTTAAATTCTCATACAATATCGTAGTGTATTTTATAACACCAGAAAATGATGAATTAAAATAATGCTGACTTCAGCTTATGAAAAACACTTGCAGGTATGCCACAAAATAATGTAACTCTGCCCTCCTGAATAAGGCAGTAGTTACTGGGAACAGTGGTAGTTGTACAAGAATACACGTAAGTAGCAGTGGAATTACGTGTGTTGTTAAATTTTTTGAGTTTGCAGCATATGCCTTGTTGGTTTTCCATCTTCTACTCACAGTTTTAAGTGCAAATGTACTGAATAGTGGGAGATTGGTCGAAGGAGCTTGGTAGTGTTGTAAGTCATGTGTTAAGACCATAGTGGAAGCCTGAGGCTTCAAGTTACTAAGTGCAAATGTACTGAATAGTGGGAGATTGGTCGAAGGAGCTTGGTAGTGTTGTAAATCATGTGTTAAGACCATAGTAGAAGCCTGAGGCTTCAAGTTATTGTCACCTAAATATGTGTCTGCAAGTAAACTGCGTCAGCAAGGTTGGAATTGGACTCAGTTACCTCAGCTTAGGTGCCTAATGCTATTTGAGCTGTCCTGGCATATCTGAGACAGGCACATGGGGCTAGTGAATGTGTCCAGGCCCAGATGGAGATAGGAGCAGTGGAGCCAGATTCTCCCCTGTGTCTTAAAGAACATCTGGGGCATAATTTTTGTTCTGAGTACTAGTTGAGGTAGCCTAGTACTGATGGGAAACTAGTGAATACTAATGAAGCTTACAGGTCTTCCTAGAGCTGTGCTGTATCATCTCTGTGCATGTACCACACAGCTTCTCAAATTACTTTAGATACCTGTATTGATGTAATCAATTCTGTACATAACACCTTTTATAATGGTGGGAACTTGTTCATATTTAGACACTTAAATGTGTATCAGTGAAGAACTGAACATTCTCAGCACTAAGATTCCATATCAGTGATAAAAACGGGGTGGCACTTTGTGATGGAAAACAAAATAGTAATATAATTTGTCAAGGTCAGTGCAATAACGTCTAAAAAAAGGAAAATCATTCTTGTACAAAGGAGGTATGATGAAGTTTGCAAGGGCTGTTTGATGAGTATTAGATTCAGAGGTAGAGTGGAAACCATACTTACATGACTTTCTTTGAGCCTGTACCTAATGCACTCCTCTTGGTTTCACGGAATGGTCTCTGTTCCCATGATTTTTCTGTGCCACTCTGCAACATCTGTAGTGGAAATGTTCTGACCGCATTATTAAAGAGGGCAGAATTGAGGTTAACATTGTTAAATCTTCATTCTTTGATTTCTTAGAGACTTCAGGATATTTTAGTTCAGATTGTGACATTAGCAGGTGACCCTGACTGTGCATGAACTGGTGGCTTAACCTTAGCCAGCAGCCATGTGTCCACCCTGTCCTTTTGCCACAAAGGCCACCCCTGCAGCCTCTCATATATAACCAGACCTTGGGACCTACACTCAATACAGTCAGAAACACTATTTTCCCTTCTATGCCAATGAAGGAAATACCCATTTCCCCCTTTACTCCCTGTAGTTGTTTGAAAATTGTTCTCCTAGGCAGAATTGACCCTTTTCCTGCTTTGTCCTATTACTTTACCTCTACTTAATTTTTGACCTTTTCTTTTGAGGTGAGGAAGCGGTGTGAATAAGTAGGGTTTGATGAGATAAAGAAAAGAGACAGGGAAACTCCTGATTGAGATTGGTGGTGACATATTCTGTGCAAAAATGGGAGGGGAAAGCGCGGTCATCGTGGCATGTGCATCCCACGTGTGCAGACTTACTCTCCTCTTTATACTGTCCTGTGTTGTGCTGGCCATACCCGTATCCCTAAAAGTGTGTTCACTAGCAGTTAGGAAGAGAAAGCGAAATTTGGGGTTCTTTCCTCTAATCACAGAACAACAGAGGATTCTCACATGAGATGCTGAAACAGATGCTGAAATTAGAAAAAAGAATTACACCCGAATAGTATTTGTAAATTTTTATTTGATCCATTAACAAATCTCTTGTCTGTTTCTTGGTATCTGTAGTTCTGCTCTGCCAGAACTACCAGAAAGCAAAGGCCACTTCAGAATTCTGTTCATTGATGGGTCTCAGAAATAAGAGTATTTTTGAAAATCTGCTTGATTAAAGCAATAACCCTATTGGATTCTCAAGAACACAACAACGCATATCCCTAATACTAGTGCTGTTGAGCGCTGTCTCACAGCTTTGGGGGGAGTCAGGGGGAGAATAGTATGATGTTGCTTTATCAGTATTGTTACCCATGTAGCAGTGAAAAATGGTCGTTAATGATCTTTTTTGAAAGTGCTTGAAACTTTTGAACTTAAAACCTTGGACTTCAGTCTTTTGAATTCAAGGAAAAAAATATAGCCAACACACACACACAAAACCTCCAGCCAAAAAAAAAAAAAAAAAACCCCACCAAAATTTGAGCTACTTTCCAAAATGTGAATACCAGAATTGATGTAACATTTCAGTAGTTGCAAATGTCTTAATACTTCCAAAGGTAGTATGTGCTGTCATAGATGCAACTTCATGCTTGAATTGCATGTTTCATTGGTCATTTAAACTTAGTTTTTAAGTCCTTCTCAATCTGAGTTCCACCGAAATTCTTATGTTGTGTGAGTATAAGCTGCAATTTCTGTTTTGTGATGCAACCTTGAATTTAAACCTCTGCCATTGGCATTGCTCTAGATATACCATATTACCAAAGAATCTAAGTTTCCTTTATAGTTGACCCATTTTTTAATTGCTTTATGTCTCCAACAACTTTGGATTATCTACAAATGTTTTCTGTACTGATTTTTCAACCAATAAATATTTGTTCTTATTGAGAAACTACTGGGTTGATACCTCGTATTGCATAAATACCTAGAGAAACACTCAAATTGAGGAAAACCAAAATAAAACATAGTTACATTGAAATATTTTCCCCCAAACAAATAGGTTTTGTCTACTTATGATGTATCATTTAGGAGAGTTTCTTAAAAAAAGTTCCTATATTTATGCAGTTTGTATGTGGAAGGACTTCATGTAGAAAAGACCTTTTGAGAAAAAGAAGTCTTTAGAGAAATCTGGATTTTTGACATCATCTCTTTCAAATTTGAAGTTTCAGATACATGAATGTGTATGCAACACTGAGTACTAGAATAGTTGGCATGTTTAATCATCTTCTTTACTGCATTGAGTTGGCTTGCTGAGAACAATAGTTTATGTACATGTGGGAAAAGGGATAAAAGCCTTCAATTTGAGTCTAGAGGAGAAAAAAACCCAATCGTGTGAGTGCATCAATAGCATATTTGCTGATTGTGCCTTAAAATACGTATTTTCAATTATGTCTTGCGCTAGTGTATTTCAGCATCAGTAAGTTAGTTATTCATACCAGGATACAGCCTCTGGTCTCGGGTGATAACTGGCATTTTCTCCACACTCTCAAGAGATAATACAGCAAAATTTGGTCATTTACTTTTCACAGAAGCAGGATTTTCCCATTAGAAGCGTTACAAGGTTATCTGTTTATAATCCCTCCTCACTTCTTGAACATAATTTTGCTGTTAATGCTAATGCTGAATCTTCTTGTAAGGATTGTCTTCATCTTTTGTTACAAGGGTTTTAAGTAGGGTAATAAAATCTAGTGATGTGGTCATTGTCGTATACTAAAAGCCTACAGTCAGACAACTTCTGCCAGAAGTGAAATTGAAGGCATTATCAATGATGATGTTTTGTAAGATAAGATGGGTTTAATTATGTTTTATAAGCACCAATGAGAAAGAAGTGTACTTGTTAACTACCATTTCATCCCATTTATTCACTACACTTCCTCCGGTGTACTGTATATGTTTCACAGGAAGCTCTCCAAAGACAATATTTTGAAATTAATTATTTTTATTACTTAGTCATTCTTCTTTTAAAAAAACAGCGCAGCAAAGAATCCTCGGGCTTCCCAAGGGCACTGTACTGTGAGGTCCTATGATGCAAGGAGGTTCGCAGGACAAAAAGAATGCAGCTTGCACTTTTCCCTGTTTACAGACCCTGTACAAAGAAGAGGATCAGTGAAACTATTGCTTAGCATCTGTTTGCTGCTCCGTCTAAATTGTGTCCCAGGAGGGTAATTCCTGTGCCTCCTTGTCCGCAAAGAGCTATTTTGTTGAATTTTAGTTTCATGAACTGGTGATGCACTTCTTGGTTTAGATTTTTTCCTTGTGCTCCTGAAAATATAAGGTACATTAACTGTTGGTTGGTGAATACCTTTGTTACACACTTTATGTTCTACATTGTAAAGCTTGCAACAAAGGTCTAAAATCCTTGGGCAGTATAAAAATTTTTAGCAGGGATTAAAATCCACTGGGGACTAACTGTAAGTCACAGCCTTGATTTTTCTTCTTTCTTCTCGTTTCTCTTCTATCTTTCCGTCTTTTCCTCTCTTTTGTCTCTCTTTTTCTATTTTTCTTTAATGCATCTCTCCCTTTTTAAATTTTTCTCCTTCACCTTACCCCTTTATCCAAGCCCCACTGCTGTGTGCTTATGTAGTAGGTCAGGGACTAGTATACCAGTTTCCATGCTAAGTGTGCAATTTCCTAATAAAACTTTCTGATTGTTCAGGGACCCTCAGACTCTTTTGTTGTGCCTTTCTACCATAAGCATTTATGAATCTTAGCTGCTTCCCCCTGCTTAAGAGCAGGTCATCACATTTTGATTAGTGGGTTAAGTTTTACATTCTGTCTTCACAAAATATTCTCGGTGTATGAGGCTATTCAGTGCTCTTCAGAAGTGCACTGCCTTTGCCAGAAGCTCAGCCTCTGTTGGCTGAGGAGTAGTGGTGGAGAAGTAGTAGGGACACAAAAAGAACTCTATTCACTGAACTTTAGATGTCCACATCAGAGATGATCAGTGCAGTTAATGGAGAGAAATAAACACTTCTCAGCCACTGTTTATCTGGTCAGTATTAGGCTGAGATGTCTTAATTCTCATCTATGAGTGGAAGAAGTGCCTAGGATGAATTCCTTAGAGGTAGATGTCTATGGTATAAACATTGGACAGATAAATTCCCATTCAGAGCTGTCATTTTACGCTGATGAAAACATGACACTTCATTAATGCTAAATGGTAGTTTGCATAAATAGAGGCAAATATACATACATAACCTACAAATTTAAGGAGATATTTTCCTTCTTACTAAAAGTTCTATTTAAAGATGAGTGCTTCTGAAAATCAGTTTCCAGCTTATTTATGGCAGGACTGATTGAGTTGAGCAGACTCTGCATTTAATGACAGAATAATGTAAAGTTGTAATATTTTAATTCTGATCTAAGTCTACTTGGTAAAATACTTTAAATATGATTGGAATGCAAAAGGAAGTTACTGTTAAATGAAATGTAAATGTTTTAGTGATACAGAAGCATTAGTTAGTAAGTGACAAAGTATGGTTAGGGAACTAAACCAAGACCCAAGCTGTTTTCCAGAATATGTAGAATGTTATAAGCTGATTTTCAAGCATTTATATATCAAAATAAATGCAGTATGAATGTAAGCAAATTAGCAAAGTTTATATGACTTGCATCTTCTGAAAACTTATGGCCATGTGTCAAGTATAAGATAAGAAAATGTATATGACTTGCATCTTCTGAAAACTTACGGCCATGTGTCAAGTATACGATAAGAAAATTACATGATAAACTTTGAATATAAAAATTTTTAAAAATGCTTTTTCCATATTTTTTTGAGAGAAAGGAGTGGTTTTTTATATTGAATAATTTTAAATTAGAATGTTTGAATTAATTTTGATTCAACAAATTGGACGGAACAAATTCTGTGATTCTGTCGCAGAAGGTAGTAATCATATTCTTCAAACAGGGACTGTAAACCGAAACATGTTTTAGAAAAGTTATTACTCTTATTGGCCAAGCCATTCATGTAGATATTAAAGAGGTCATGTTTTTAAAGTAAGCTTAGTTTAGTAGACATGTCCAGCAATTTGCAATGTATTAAAAAAATTGTTGAGTTTAATTTTGTGTTCTGAGTTGATAAATCCCAAGAACAGAAGTTTTCAAAATGTCATCTGGCTAAGTATGAAGTTATGGTAAAGCCTCATATATCTCAGCGATCAGGGGTTACTTATATAATATTCTAATTACCAAGAATAGTCAGAACCACTTCTGCAGGAAGAAAAATGCATAGCTTCTCCCAGGCCTTCCTGGCTGCCCAGGATAAACAGGGTATGAGCCAAGAGTCATGGAGGTTATCAGAAGGATTCCCCTGTACCTCAGCACCTTGGATTTGGCTTGCTGCCCCTTGAGTCAACAGAACTAGCTGCATATTTTCATTGAGGTTTATTCAATGGCAAGAGGACTTTCTGTGTGATGAAGAAGAGAAAGTAGCAGCATTACTTCTTCAGCATGGTCTGCTTTGCTATCCAGATCATACTGAGCTATTAATCTTTTCAGGAGCTGTTTCCAAGCCAAGCAAAAAGGTTGCAGTGCTGACAGAAACATTGGTTTTCCTGTCAGCCTGTGATATGTCAGCATTTGGAAAAGGGGGATTATAGGTGAATGTGGAGTCTTTTCTACTTCCTTTGGGTTGGCAGATGACTAGGTTCTGGGCTGGGAAGGAGCTTAAGTATCTAATTCAAACTTGACATTAATGGCTCATGTTTGATTTTGTCTCTAAAATCATGGTATAATGCAATATAAAGCCCAGGCTGGAAGGGACCTCAAAAGACCATCTGGTCAAACATTTTCAGTAGAATCCCAGGTTGCTCAACTCGATCTCTGTAGACCTGCAATACCAGTCCTTATCAAAAACACTTCTACTGACTGATTTTTTCTTACTGCTTGTTGTAAAGACTGAGACTGCTTTTTAGGGCAGCACTGAGTCCAACCCTACTGTTGTTATTAGACCATGGCACTAAGTACATAATATGGCACTACATACATAAATTTATGTGTAAAAACTGTGACACTGCAGGTCTTTGACAGACCTGTATCTAGGACCCAGTTAAACTAGGAAACACTTGGAATTCATCTCAGGTAAGTTTTCTGTTCAGGTGAAAGACCAGAGAAACTAACAAATTTGAAATCTTTTGCAATATATTTATATTTTAAAGTAGATATAAAACCAGATTTTAGCTAGTTGTTCCTGTACAATGAATGAACCTTGAAATAAGCAATAATATACCAGTCACAATCAGAAAGCTGTACATGAGAAAATTGATTATTAAGCTTATGTTTACCACGAAAGTGCAGGATTACGATGCACCAAGACAAAGTCTATAGGGTAAGCAATGGTCTCTAATAGTGTGGTTTCATATGATTAATGTGACATTCTGGTGGCTGTATTAACTATATATGCTCTGTGTATTGTTTTGGGGAATGTTTGCATAGAATATATAAAATGCAAACCAATATTTTATGAAAGTAGCTTTCAGAGATAATTCAGATCATATTTTATACATATTTTATTTATTTTTATCTGCTTTTGTTCATTGCATTACAGTAAATTCATTCACATTTGAGAGTATAGTGTATCATTACACAATCCAAATATTTCTGTTAAGTGGATTACAGAATAATAACCAAAAGAGAATTTTTTGTGTGCATGTGTGACTAAACTATGAATAAGAAAGGTGGATTTATTGAATTAAGTTGCAAGTTGACCAATTATCTTAGGAGGTGAAAAAATCACATTTTATCAGTACTGTTTACCTAGAAATCATTATGGAACGCTTATGCCTGCTAGACAGAGTATTCCCTAAATCCATAATACAAATAAAAAAACTCAGCCACAAAACTCTATGGAAACTGAAATTAAAAGGCTGGTGCTCTCCGATGGAGGAGATATTTATAGATATTAAATATGTGTTTGCTTGGAATTTTATTTCTCAATTATGTCATTAATGAACAGGATACAAATAATATTTTCTTCATGCAGTCTGGGCTAGTGAATGACAAATGTACCTGCTTAGGAATCATTCTCACTCCATCCCTCAACACCAGTCAAAGACTGAACAATTTTTTAGAGTCAGATGTGCTTCCTAATAATCATCTACATGTAGCTGCTCATTTCCACACTTGGTTTGTTGAAGGTTTTAGCATGGATCTTGTTCATATATGGCCTGACAATAAATTGGTTTAAGGATTGAAAGGGACATCTGATCTCATTGATAAAAGCTTGTTGGTTTTATTAACAGCTGAATATTTCCGCTGCTTCGAATGAATGCTGCCTTAATTCTCAGGCCATTTTGCTGGAATGAATAGACTTTCCTCCTGAAAGAAGCTGACAAATATGTTAGAAGGCAAACCTTAATTTTGCCTGATAAGATGAAACTATATCATTCATTTTACACTTATTACTCTAATTCTCTAAATGTTTTGTGAAACAGCAATAAACCATACATCTTTTAACAGATTTTACTGGTGTGCATATATGCTTTGCATGTATATTTGTGCAATTAGCTGCTGGCTGTGGGCAGTAAAATGACTATTACGTACTCCCCTTTCCATATGGGTATGAATTTCAGAATTAAATTTAGCTTATTGCAGAG